>NC_081355.1:21085315-21385315 GCF_030684315.1 Stegostoma tigrinum | reverse complement strand
CAGTGGTCGGTTTTCAGTAAACTTTATGTGTGGTTTGATAAAAGAACATTTGAGAGATATTCCTTTTGTAAATCCTACCCATTAACATGGAAGGACTAAAACAATGCATATCCCTTATAACCAATGTTCAAAAGGCACAGAGACTTCTTACAATGTCTTATGGTTGGAATATCTTATCTCCATGATTTCCTAGTAATTGTTCAGAGTTTCAGTAATTGTGACAAAATTTGAGTATCCCTTTTTCATTTAGAATTTAGAATTCTCTAACATTTTCACTCAAATCAACCCTTTTGTATATCACCACCAGGTCATCACAACCCCATAAACTGATGGAATACTCTTCCTTTGTCTGCATAATTGCAGTACTAACAATACTTAAGAAGTTTGGCACCACACAAGACTAGCGAGTTTTGAGAAGATTTGTAGCTCAGGTTGAGGTTCTGGATGTGAGATTGCTCGCTGAGCTGGAAGGTTCGTTTTCAGATGTTTCGTCACCTTTTTTTATTTGAAAAAATGTACTTTATCCATAAGATGTACAAAAAATAAAACATTTATACACCTACCCAGCCATGCAAGCTGCTCCGGGTTGCCCAGGGGTACGTACACCAACTAAAGGAAAAAAACAAACAAGAAGAATTAAAAACAAAGCAAAGAAGATACCCTGGCAGTCGTCTCCCCGCACAGTACCAGTTGGCCCCCTGACCAGTTGGGGAAGGTGCCAGCTGGGCCCAGTTACCAGATAGGGCCCTTTTCCCTTTTCTGGACGAGGGGGAGTCATACGGTGGTCTTTCCCCACCGCGCCTTGGCGGCGGCTGCCCCAAGCTTTAGGACGTCCCTCAGCATGTAGTCCTGGACCTTGGACTGCGCCAGTCTGCAACACTCGGTCGGGGTCAGTTCTTTCAGCTGGCAGATCAGCAAGTTGCGGGCAGACCAAAGAGCGTCTTTTGCCGCATTGATGGTCCTCCAGGCGCAGTTGATGTTGGTCTCGGTGTGCGTCCCGGGAAACAGCCCGCAGAGTACGGAGTCCCGCGTCACGGAGCTGCTCGGGACGAACCTCGACAAATACCACTGCATCCCCCTCCAGACCCCCTGCGCATAGGCGCACTCCAGAAGGAGGTGATCGACAGTCTCGTCCCCCCCGCAGCCACCTCGAGGGCAGCGTGTGGTGGCGCAGAGATTCCGGGCAGGCATAAAGGATCTCACTGGCAGAGCCCCTCTCACCGCCAGCCAAGCAATGTCCTTGTGCTTGTTTGAAAGTTCTGGCGATGAGGCATTCTGCCAAATGACTTTGGCAGTCTGCGTGGGGAACCACACGACGGGATCCATCCTCTCCTTTTCCCGAAGGGTCTCGAGGATACTACGTGCTGACCACTGCCTGACGGCCTTGTGGTCAAAGGTGTTTCCTTTCAAAAATTTCTCCACGAAGGACAGGTGGTATGGAACAGTCCAACTACTCAGAGCGTTCCGCGGCAACGAGGCCAGGCCCATCCTTCGCAACACCGGGGACAGGTAGAACCTCAGTAAGTAGTGACACTTGGTGTTTGCGTACTGAGGATCTACGCACAGCTTGATGCAGCCGCACACAAAGGTAGCCATCAGGGCGAGGGTGGCATTCGGTACGCCCTTTCCCCAATTTTCCAGGTCTTTGTACACGGTGTCTCTGCGGACCCGGTCCGTCCTCAACCCCCAAATGATGATGGCACGGGTGACCGCAGTGGCGCAGGTCCAGGGAATAGGCCAGGCCTGCGCCACAAACAACAGTACCGAAAGCCCCTCGCACCTGACAACCAGGTTCTTACCCGCGATGGAGAGGGACCGGAGCGTCCACCTGGCCAGCTTCTGCTTCAGTTTGGTGATACGCTCCTTCCAAGTCTTAGTGCACCCTCCAGCTCCACCAAACCAAACACCCAGCACCTTCACCCTGTCCTGACAGTGAAGGGGATGAAGGAGCGGTCGTCCCAGTTCCCGAAGAACATGACCTCGCTCTTACCCCGATTGACTTTGGCACCCGAGGCCAGTTCAAACTGGCCGCAGATGTCCAACAGTCTACTCACCGACCGACGATCGGTGCAGAAGACGGCGACATCGTCCATGTACAGGGAGGTCTTGACCTGAAGGCCTCCACTGCCTGGAATAGTCACGCCCTTCAGGCTCACGTCCTTCCTGATGGATGCAGCGAAGGGCTCCACACAGCACATGAACAAGGCAGGAGAGAGCAGGCAGCCCTGCCTGACTCCAGATCTGACGGGAAAACTGTCCGATTCCCACCCGTTGATCGAGAATGCACTAACGATGTTGGTGTAGAGCAGCCGGATCCAATTGTGGATGCCCTCCCTGAACCCCAATTTGGAGAGGACGTCCCTCATGTAAGCATGAGACACCCTGTCGAAGGCCTTCTCCTGGTCCAGGCTGATGAGGCAGGTGTCCACCCGCCTGTCCTGCACGTAGGCGATCGTATCCCTGATGAGCACGAGGCTCTCAGCGATCTTCCTGCCCGGCACAGCACAGGTTTGGTCAGGGTGAATCACCGACTCCAGGACAGACCTGACCCAGTTGGCTGTGACCTCAGCCAGGATTTTATAGTCCACGTTCAATAGTGAAATGGGACGCCAATTCTTAATTTCTTCCCTCTCCCCCTTCCTCTTGTAAATGAGGGTGATGATGCCCTTCCTCATGGACTTGCACATTTCCCCTGCCCGAAGCGCACTATCGTATACCTCCAGCAGGTCCTGGCCGACCAGGTCCCACAGAGCGGAATACAGCTCGACCGGTAAGCTGTCGCTCCCGGGAGTCCTATTCCTCTCCAAGGACTTGAGGGCTCTGGTCAGCTCGTCCAGGGGCATAGGCCAGTCCAGCCACTCCCACGTGCCGTCGTCTAAAACCTCCGTGATAGACGACAGGAACGACTCAGAGGCCGTGCTGTCTGTGGGCTTCGTGTCGTACAGTCCGGCATAGAAGGATCGGCTGATCCTCAAAATGTCGGGCCGAGACGACGTCACCGAGCCGTCGTCCTCCTTCAGTCGGCTAAGCACAGAGCTCTCTTTGTACACCTTCCGAAAGAAGAAACGCGAGCATGTCTCGTCCTCCTCCATGGAGCGGACCCTGGACCGGAAGATTATCCTGGAGGCCTCCGCGGCGAAGAGCGAGGCTTGCTGGCCCCTTACCTTGCGGAGGTCCTCCATGACATCGACCCCCATCAACTGCAGAAGGAGCAGGTTCTGCACCCTTTTCTGGAGTCGCGACAGCTTTCCCCGCCTCTCTCTTGCCTTCTGAACACCCTTGAGGACAAAGAACCTCTTGATGTTCTCCTTCACTGTCTCCCACCAGTCGCCCGGAGACTCAAAGAGGGGTTTAACGGTTCTCCAACCGGTGTACTCCCTCTTCAGCTCCTCGACGTTCTCTGGAGTCAACAGAGTCGTGTTGAACTTCCACGTCCCCTTGCCGGCCGGCTGGTCGTCCTGTAGGTGACAGTCGGCCAGTAGAAAGCAGTGATCAGAGAAGAACACCGGCTCGACGCTGGTGGACCTGACCGAGAACGCCCGTGACACAAACAGGAAGTCTATCCTTGAGCGGATAGACCCGTCTGGCCGCGACCAGGTGTACCTCCGCTGCGCTCCGTCTGCAGGGGCGCTGAAGACGTCGAGCAGCTTGGCGTCCTTCACCGTGCCCATCAGGAATCTGGATTTGACGTCCAGTTGACTCCCCCCACCTGCTGTCCCCACGCCGGATCTTCCATCTGCATCGATGATGCAGTTGAAGTCTCCGCCTAGGATGACCGGCCTGGACGTAGCCAGCAGGGGTGGAAGCCGCTGCAGGACGGCCAACCGCTCACTCTGTACCGCTGGGGCTTACACGTTGATCAGCCTCAGGGGAGCGTTCCTGTAGGTGACGTCAGCCACTAGGAGGTGCCCCCCCCACCACCTCCTGAACTTGAGAGATGGTGAAGTCACACCCCCGCAGCAGAATAGCCAGGCCCGAGGAGCGACAGTCGTTACCCCCCGACCAGATCGAAGGCCCACAGGTCCAGGTGCCGGACCATTTCCCGTACCTGCTGAGGTGCAGTATCCCGCACTCCTGCAGAAACAGGAGGTCCGCCTTGATGGTGGTCAGGTAGGCCAACGTGGACACACATCTTGCGTGGACTTGATGCTGCGCACATTAATGCTCGCAACTCGTACCCCCAATGTCGGCAGTGACCGCAGTACCCTCCCCAAGTCCACGGTCCAGCCCCTCCATCTGTCCCTTCATGCCCATTGCCCGGGCTAACTGCTGGATGCTCTCCGGTCTCAGGAAACCGTCCATGCTGCCTTCCGGGTGGCATGCCCCTGTCGGGGGTACGGAGGCAGGAGAGTCCAGCTCTGGGTCAGGCTGGGGACGCGCTCTTTCCTCCTTTCCGCCTGGAAGTTCCGGGGAGCCCTCCAGGGCCCCGCCGGCACGTGACTGGGTGTCGGAGGGAGCCTCAGGACACTAATGTACAGGAGGGCCAGGTCGTGCAGGAGGGCCCAGCCCCGCAGGATGGGCCCGAGGCCAGCAAAGCGCCCCACCAGGCTCCGCTCCCACCCGACAACCCGGAGTCGATGGAGGCGGCGACAGGCGACCCAGGGGAGTGGACGACGGTCTGGAAAGCGAGGAGGAAGGTGCGTCGACGGGCCCAGGAACCACAACCATCAGGCGGGAAGAGGCAGCTACGGGGGGCTATAAGAGCTCCTCTGACGAGGGAGGTTCGGAGAGGGCCCGCCCGAAGCAGAAGCTAAAGATCCCAAGGGAGAAGGAAAGCAGCACCCTGCTTCCAGGTGACGGGAAGCGCCCTGAGGCTCCATCCGACTGGACTGTATGACACGAAGCCCACGGACAGCACGGCCTCCGAGTCATTCCTGTCGTCTATCACGGAAGTCTTAGACTACGGCACGAGGGAGTGGCTGGACCGGCCGATATCCCTGGACGAGCTGACCAGAGCCCTCAAGTCCTTGGAGAGGAATAGGACTCCCGGGTGCGACGGCCTTCAACAGGGTCTCTCATGCTTACATGAGGGATGCCCTCTCCAAATTGGGGTTCAGGAAGGGCATCCGCAATTGGATCCGGCTGCTCTACACCAACATCGTTAGTGCAGTCTCGATCAATGGTTGGGAATCGGACAGTTTTCCCGTCAGATCTGGAGTCAGGCAGGGCTGCCCGCTCTCTCCTGCCTTGTTCGTGTGCTGTGTGGAGCCCTTCGCCGCATCCATCAGGAAGGACGTGAGCCTGAAGAGCGTGACTATCCCAGGCAGTGGAGGCCTTCAGGTCAAGGCCTCCCTGTACATGGACGATGTCGCCGTCTTCTGCACCGATCGTCGGTCGGTGAGTAGACTATTGGGCATCTGCGGCCAGTTTGAACTGGCCTCGGGTGCCAAAGTCAATAGGGGTAAGAGCGAGTTCATGTTCTTCGGGAACTGGGACGACTGCTCCTTCATCCCCTTCACCGTCAGGATAGACTACCTGAAGGTGCTGGGTGTTTGGTTTGGTGGAGCTGGGGCATGCACTAAGACTTGGGAGGAGCGTGTCACCAAACTGAAGCAGAAGCTGGGCAGGTGGACGCTCCGGTCCCTCTCCATCGCGAGTAAGAAGCTGGTTGTCAGGTGTGAGGGGCTTTCGGTACTGTTGTATGTGGTGCAGGCCTGGCCTAATCCCTGGACCTGCGCCGCTGCGGTCACCTGGGCCATCTTCCACTTAATTTGGCGGTCGAGGATGGACCGGGTCCGCAGGGACACCATGTACAAAGACCTGGAAAATTGGGGAAATGGCGTACCGAATGCCACCCTCGCCCTGATGGCTACCTTTGTGTGCGGCTGCATCAAGCTGTGCGTAGATCCTCAGTACGCAAACACCAAGTGTCACTACTTACTGAGGTTCTACCTGTCCCCGGTGTTGCGAAGGATGGGCCTGGCCTCGTTGCCGCGGAACGCTCCGAGTAGTTGGACCAGTCCGTACCACCTGTCCTTCGTGGAGAAATTTTTGAAGGGAAACACCTTTGACCACAAGGCCGTCAGGCAGTAGTCAGCACGTAGTATCCTCAGGACCCTTCGGGAAAAGGAGAGGGTGGATCCCGTCGTGTGGTTCCCCAAGCAGACTGCCAAAGTTGTTTGGCAGAATGCCTCATCGCCAGAACTTTCAAACAAGCACAAGGACATTGCTTGGCTGGCAGTGAGAGGGGCTCTGCCAGTGAGATCCTTTATGCCTGCCCAGAATCTCTGCACCACCACACGCTGCCCTCGAGGTGGCTGCGGGGGGGACGAGACTGTTGATCACCTCCTTCTGGAGTGCGCCTATGCGCAGGAGGTCTGGAGGGGGATGCAGTGGTATTTTTCGAGGTTCGACCCGAGCAGCTCCGTGACGCGGGACTCCGTGCTCTACGGGCTGTTTCCCGGGACGCACACCGAGACCAACATCAACTGCGCCTGGAGGACCATCAATGCGGTGAAAGACGCTCTTTGGTCTGCCCGCAACTTGCTGGTCTGCCAGCTGAAAGAACTGACCCCGACCGAATGTTGCAGACTGGCGCACTCCAAGGTCCAGGACTATGTGCTGAGGGACGCACTAAAGCTTGGGACAGCCGCCGCCAAGGCGCGGTGGGGCAAGAGCACGGTATGAAACCTCTCGTCCAGAATAGAAAAAAGGGCCCTATCTGGTAACTGGGCCCAGCTGGCGCCTTCCCCAACTGGTCAGGGGGCCAACTGGGACTATGCAGGGTGACGACTGCCAGGATATTTTCTTTGCTTTGTTTTTTTTTCCTTTGTTTTTTTCCTTTAGTTGGTGTATGTACCCCCTGGGTAACCCAGAGTGGCTTGCATGACTGGGTAGGTGTATAAATATGTTTTATTTTTTGTACATCTTATGAATAAAGTATATTTTTTCAAATAAAAAAAAGTGACGAAACGTCTAAAAACGAACCTTCCAGCTCAGCGAGCAATCTCACATCCAGAACCACACAAGACTAAGCTTGAAACCCCCTTTGGCCTCTTAAAACTTTTCTTTTGTATATCCCCAAATGTTCTTGCATATTCATGAGCTCTGTGCCATATTTCATAGCTTGAATAGGGATGGGACCTCCCTGGGATCTGAGACATTTTTAAGAAAGTGGCTGTTTTGCACGTTTGCTGTCTAGAATGGGTAC
Source organism: Stegostoma tigrinum (assembly GCF_030684315.1). Lineage (NCBI taxonomy): Eukaryota > Metazoa > Chordata > Chondrichthyes > Orectolobiformes > Stegostomatidae > Stegostoma > Stegostoma tigrinum. Next base: position 21,378,165 of record NC_081355.1, on the reverse strand, counting down.
AGAGGAGGTAAACATTGACATTCTTTTAGGTGGAGTTGCTATAAAAGTTCAAACACTTTGCTAGCTAAAATTAAAATTCTATTCTACTGGTGGAAAGTTAAGATTATGCATTCTTTCTTCACTCTCTGTTATTGACTTCGTAACAAGTCACAGCTTGAAGGATTGCAAGACCATTGAGTCACCATCTTACCAGTAAATTTTTACTATTCATTCACAAGATGCGTGGGCATTGCTGGGAAGGCCAGTGTTTGTTGCCTATCCCTGATGCCCTCGAGATGGCGAAGTGGCAAGCTGCACTTTTGAACTCCAGCTGTTCCTGTGGTGAAGGATTATCCATAGCACCATCAGTAAAGGAGTTCCCAGCTTTCTGACCCCTTTTTGGTGAAGGAAAGGTGACACAATTCCAAGTCAGGATGGTAAATTATTTGATGGAGAACCTGCATGTGGTGGTGTTCCATTCGCTTGATGATCTCATTCTACTTGATAACATGGGTTTCTGACTCGGAAGCTGCTGTCAAGGGAATCAGACAAGTCGCTGCACTGTACCTTGCAGATGGTGCATACCACAACAATGGTACTCCTACAATGGAGGAAGAAAAGATTAAGGATGCCAAAAGGGGTTTCAAGCTCAGTCTTGTGTGGTGTCAAACTCCTTGAGTGTTGTTAGAACTGCAAATATCCAGGCAAGTGAAGAGTATTCCATCAATTTACAGGGATGCGATGACCTGATCGTATCATCGCTGGACTATTAATCTAGAGACACAGGCAAAGTCCTGGGGACATGGGTTCAAATCCCGCCACAGCAGATGAATTTAATAATAATCTACAATGAATAGTCTCATGATGGCCATGAAACCATAGACAATTGTCATGAAAACCCATCTGGGTCATGAGTTCCCTTTAGAAAAGGATATCCACCTGATCTAGCCTAGATGGGAGTTCAGATCCACAGCAACATGGTTGGCTCTTAATTGCCCTCTGGGCAATTAGGGATGGGCAATAAATGCTAGTGATGCCCTCAGCCAGTGGACCAATGAAAACAAACTCAAATTTGTGACTTGTGCCTTGGTGATGTGGGTGACGGACAGGATTTCAGGAGGCAGAACAGGATTGATATTCCACAGAGTTTCCAGCCTCTGATTTGCTCTTGGAGCCACAGTATTTATGTATTGATCCAATTAATTTTGTAATCAATGATTAATGGACATTCAGCAATGAAAAAACTGTTAAATGTCAATGATATCAATTTCTGCATAGACATAATTAATTTTAACTCTTCATCTCGGATAGTTCACGTCCTGATATTTTTTTAACCATCCCTATTAGCTCTCCCCTGTCCTTAACAGAATTTTGCCTCAGTTCACATTCCAAAAGCCAACAAAGGAAGTTACAATGTCAAACATTGTGCAATCTATGTTCGGACCACTTTGCTATATCCAAAAATTCTTCATGTGATCAAACATGTGTGATTTCTTTATATTTTTTGAAAATCATTTTTTTAACGAGTTTGAATGTCACAATAATCTCAGGTACATATTGGTTACTTTTGTGAATGTTTCTAACAAGGTCAGACAAGGTTTCTGGTACAGAAATTTAATCCAGTTTGTGTCATAGAGCAGTGACTGAGAATACCTGGAATGTTTATGAAAACTTGTTTATGAAAACTTGTTTGTGCTGTGGTGGTTTATGACTGATAGAACAAACTTTGAAGGCTATTAGTTTCTTTCTAGTTCCGAAAAATCAAGAATTCATTTTAGCTTAGAAAACTCAGAGGTTGAAAGTTCTTAGAAAAGTTCAGAGGATCAGGTTCTCTCTTAAGTACAGCTTCTCTTTTAGGATGGAAGAGTTTTTACAGGAGATCATGGGAAAACACAGTTATCTCTGTAGAAAAGTTTAGTTGTGTAATTTCTACACCAAGAGTGTAAATTATTGAAAGCCAATTAAGTTTTAACTCTATATTTTGAGAGTGTTCATGCAAGAATATTCCATGGTTCACAGGGTGAAAATTGAGGAAAATCAATTCAGTAGAACTTAAGGATTTAGTTTGGAGGGATAATTTTTCTGGATTTGATTCTCTATAAAGGATAGTGTTAGGAAGTCAGTTGAAACCTTTTTATTGCTGTGTGTTTTAAGCTTTTTCTAATAGTTCAAGCTTGTTTTCTATGTCTACAACTTTTGTGTAATAAATGTTGTTACAGATATTTTGCAGCCTTGTGTGACTATGTTTAAGTAACTATGTGCACCAATTTTTATAAAAGAGCATTAATTAGTTTGGGACCTGATGTCCAAGAGTACCATCAGCTGGTATTAAAGTATTTATTTGAGTTATAGTATTAAAATTTGAAAATAATACCACATTAGGCATATTACTGACAAGGGGAATGACTAATAATATGTAGGAAAATATTCAAAAATCTTGCAGAGTGTACAGGAAAATAACAAATGAAATTCAGTAAAGCAAAATGTGAGGGGGCTCATTTTGGCAAAGGGAGTCAAACCAATTATTGCTTGGAAGCAAATCTTGTGGAGGAGCAGGGCAATTTGGGAATGCAAATATAGGTCATTAAAATCAGTAACATATTTTATTGCAACACGGTTCAGAATGCCTTAAACAATTCAATTTGTGATGGGTTCATTACAGAGAAGAATAGAATAGAGATCTATGTCACATTTATGTATAATCTTAGATCAGACTCAAAATAGTGTGAAGGGTAGGACAGGGTTTAGAAAATATCATAGTGCATTTAGTATGCTTTTCTGTGTTTCATATCTTGGCCCATGTTTTGTATAACTTTCCAACCAAATAAGTATTCACACAAATAACTTGTCTCAAAGAACGAAATATGATTTATAGAATCTTATGTTTTACAAATCCTTTTTGATTCAAAATGTTAATTGTGTTGTAGCCATAGGTGCAATTCCATCACCATTCGACTGTTACATGTGTAACTGTGGCTTGAAGACTTTCGCCCTTCGAATGAAACAACACTTCAGGAATGCACTGGCGGTAGCCAAGTTTTTGGAGGCAGATCCTCGGGTAGACAAGGTTATTTTTCCAGGTTAGTGCTTAAGCCATAATTTCTACTCTCAACCAGCATATGTTTTGGCAGTGCACTATTTCAGTAGTGAACTGACTTATTGGATACAATAAATTTAATGAGTTTATTGTTTGCTGTCTGATTGTTGTCCCTAATTAGATCAATTAACAAAACTGCCAGGTGTGACTTAGTTCATTAGATACTCTGTTTCTTTTCATAAAATTACAATATTGATAACAGTGCATGTCTCAGTCCAATAACCACATCAGCCTTATATTATACGTCACGGTGTAGCACAGTCAATATTTTACACTGACTGCATTGCTCTCACTTTGGATCACAGAATGCTATGTATAGGACAATTTGTAATTTTACTGCATTTCTTTATTCTTGAGGAAATGTAATGGTGAAGTTTATATGTCAATTTCAAGATGCAGGAAGGAAATTTGTTTTGACGTTGGAAGCCATCAAAAATGTAGCATAAGATTGAATGTTTCAGTATTAGTTAGTATAAACTTCCATACATTGCTTTTTTTTCAATTAATTCATGGTAAATGGGTGTCATTGGCTATGCCTTCATTTATTACCTGGTGGGTAGTTAAGAGTCAACCATTATGTTGTGGATCTGGAGTCATATGTAGGCCAGACCAGGTAAGGACAGCTGATTTCCTTCCCTCAGGGGCATCAGTGAACCAAAAGGTTTTTAATAACAATTGCATGTGGCTGCCAGTTGGCTAGCTTTTTATTTAATGCCAGAGTTTCATTGGACCCAAGTTTCACCATCTGTTATGGTGTAATTTCAACCCACATCCTCAGAACATTTACAAGGGGTTCTGGATTATTATCCTAGTGACATTAGCACCAAGTCACCATCTCCCCCCATTACAAGTTTTATTTTGCACAGGCATAGAGTCTGAACAGATTAAACGTCCATTGAAATTATTTTCATTGACACAAGTTTCACGTCTTGCAGCAAAGCCAAAGACTTTATAGGACTGGTGAAAATGTTCAGTCCTCTGAGTTCTAAATAGTATAATCAATGCCAGTAACAAAAATAGTGCTGAATGAGCAGTAATTTGACTGAGAATCTGAATAAGTCTATTTTACCACTCAAAACAACCACAGAAAGTGACTCAAAACTTCATATCTGATTAACAACCCGAAGGAGATTAACTATATATGACTCCATGGGAGCCAGACCAATGTTCACAGATACAGGAAGTGGACACACATCCAGCATTCTGTGAAAAGAGAATACCTCTTCCAATCAGAAACACATATTACCTGTTCCAAAAATCCTAGAACCTGCAATGAAAAAAAGCATTTGTTACAAAGAACAACTGCCATCTATGATGGGCATTCACAAATTTGAATGCCCCCCATCCCTATCCTGTTAATTATATGGGGCAATGGTTTGGAGGACATGTCAGGAGCACCACCAGGTATACCTAAAAATGACGTGTCAACCTGGAGAAACTACAAAACAGGACAACCTGTGTGTACCAAGCAACATAAGCTGCAAATGATAGAGCTAAGTGATTCCACTACCAACAAATCAGATCTAAGCTCTGCAGTCCTGCAAAATGCAGTTGTGAATGGTGGTGGACAATTAACTCACTGGAGGAGGAGATAGCCAAAAATATATCTATCCTCAGTGATGAGGAAGCCCACAACATCAGTGTAACAGATAAGGCTGAAGCATTTGCCTCAATCTTCAGCCAGAAGTACCAAGTGGAAGATCTACCTTGGCCTTCTCTAGAGTTACCCAGTATCCTATCTTGCATCTGTGTTATGGCTATAACAGCAGATCAGCGGCAAGGAATACTGTGGGGAATAACTCATTTTCCAACTTCCCAAAGCCTGCCCACCATCACAAGTCTCAATTCAGGAGTGTGATGGAATACTCCGCACTTGTCTGGATGAGTGCAGATTCAACATAACACAAGAAGCTTGACACCATCCAGGACAAAGCAGTCCACTTAATTAGCAATACATCCACAAACATTCAACCCTTCGGAAGCTCAATAATAGCAGTGTGCGTCATTGACAAGGTGCTCTGCAGAAATTCAACAAGGCTCCTTAGACAGCATCTTCCAAACCCAGGGCCACAACTTCTGGAAGGACAAGGGCAGCAGAAAAATGGAAATGCCACCAATCGCAAGTTGCACTTCAAGCCGCTCAACATCCTGACCATCTTCCCCAGTGTTATGGATCTACCAGAACTAAATGGATTGCAGTCAACCAAGAAGGTGTCTCACCACCACCTTCTCAAGGGCTAATTGGGATGGACAATAAATGCTGGCTTAGTTGGCATAGCGCAACACCCTTCAATAATGAGGAGAAAGCTAACATGGCAACCAGAAAGGGAAGTTGTGTAGTTAGTATTTTGGTGTAAATCAGATCAGTTGATCAGTGGGAGGGTTTTGAGGACAAACAGAGATGAGAGGCAGCAAGAGGGAAGATAGGAGAGAAATCTGAGTGCTCAGGACTAGGATATGAAGGATCCTTAGACAGATTTTACTCAGTGGTGTAATTAAGGAAGGGAAGTGTTAAAGATAGCTCAAGAGCTGTGACCAAGAGATCCATGTGTTTGTCACAATTTAAAGAAACAGGGATTTAGCATTCCATTCTAAGATGGACTTGGAATTGTGGCAGACATAAGTAGGTCCTCACTAATAGTGTTTAATGTTAACAGTTAAATGGCTAAACCATTTTTCTGCCTTGTCTTTTCAAGTTGATGGATTTAGGGAATTGAAAATGAAGGCCACTTGTCTTGATGCAATCTCATTTGTATGTGCACCTTGGTTGATGTAGGCTACACAACTGGAAGGTAAATATAGTTGAATGTGAAGCTTTTCACAGTAACAACCCCTGCCATACTATCTATTCCCTAACCTTCACCTATGATGGATTATTGCAGAGCTGGCGAGAAACACCATTCTGGTTTTAAAGCAAATTGAAGTGATAAGAAGTCCCTACTTAAGTGTTGTATTCCAATATACCTCATATACTTTTATAAATGTCACCTTTGTTTTGTCAATATACTTTTTTCAGGTCTCCCTTCTCATCCACAACATGATCTGATAAAGCAACAGTGTACTGGGAGTTCGGGTATGATGGCTTTCTTGATTAAAGGAGGCTTGGAAAATGCCAAGACATTCCTTAAAAACTTAAAAGTGAGCACTTTTGAAATTTTTTCCTCACCTACGTCATATTAAAATTTACTGGATTAATATTTGCCGAGGCCTCTCTTATAGTGGGCAAACTTCATGCTCATTTTTGTTTGTGTTCCAACAGTACGACTGAGCCTAGTTTCAGCATTGTCAAATAAAATGGGGAGCTTTTCATTGTCTTCTCAAAAAGAGGGAGAGAACTTTCTGTCGTAGAGAGGGGAAAGAACAGAAATTTGCTGCAGTATTTCAGTGTCTTGGCCTGGAGTCTGTGCTTCAACACATTGCCCCTCTATGTTGGAGTACCAAAGGTACCTCAAAACATACCCCCACCCAACATCCTCAGACATACATTCTCCAACAGAAAATGCTGCAAATACTCAGCAGGGTCAGGCAGCATTTATGGAGAAAGAGGAGGAGTTGATATTTCTGGTTGACGTCCTATTGTCAGTTGTGTCATAATGCATTGGGTATTAAGCTGCTCTATTCCCAAAATCATGACAGAAGTTAAAGATGTTTAGAAGTATGCAAAATTCCTCAATTTTCCTAATTTCCAGACCCAGGTTGATAGAATTAATGGAACAGAATTTTGTACTTTCCAATAAATACTTTATTACAGACTTTCTCTACAAATAAACAGTCATGAACCGTCAGCATCAAATACCATAAGTTAAAACTCCAATCCCTATATAAACTCTCCTTATGAACAGATTGACAGACATAGATAGGAAATATAAAAACATGGATGAACGGAAGGCTGGAAAAGTAATTTCAGTGATCTGTTTGATTCTTGAAAATAATAATGACAATTCAGGATTTCAATAATACTTTTATTTCTATGTTAGAGAAAAATTGATCAAGTTTGATTCTTACTATCAAATTACTTTTAAGTAAAAATAAATCTGTTTTTCAATAGGATGGGTTGTACATAACCTGTCTCCAAAGTGAGATTCTGAATAGAATAATCTTGTTTGCTTTTCCTGTTTTATCTTTCTTTTCAGCTGTTCACGCTTGCAGAGAGTTTGGGAGGATATGGAAGTCTAGCGGAGCATTCGTAAGGAACATGCAAAAAATATTTACAGCTTTAAGAATCACGGTATTTTAGAATTAGGAAAGAAAGGGGATAAACTTGAGAGAGAGCAGTTTTGGGATTGGAAAGTGAGTACAGAAAATTGTGCAAAGGTGACGAACAAAAATAAAACACTTTTTCAGTGCAAGCAACAAAATATGATCACTAAAAAAAAATCAAATGTTGATTTAAAAAAAAGTTGCTGAACACTGCGAGAAATATTTTATAGTAATATTCATTGACAGTGTTCTCTAAAACCCTTTAGGCTGGTAATGAAATTAATGCCCTCGAAGTATTGCAAGGTATACGGTAAGAGTTGCATCTGATCAAAAGGAAAGGCTATTCTGTGTGTACTATTAATAATTCAATTAGGGACTGTTAACATACTAAACAAAAAAATCCAAATACCTTTTTTTAAACCAATTGAATTACAACACACTATTTAATTGTTTGACAAAATGAATTGTGAAAAAATTTAACAAAATGCTCACCAATATGGTTTCTAATTATACATGTTGTGCATTCTTATTTACTTCATATTTTTCCAAGAAAATTATCTTATAAGACACTTCAATATTATAATTATTTACTTCCAAAGGGACCACCCATAAATACTCCCCGGTCCTCTGGATACTACCTTTATTTTAGCCCAGCACAAACTATAATTGGATGTAAAATTTTAATTTACCATCTCCTGAGTGTGAACAATCTAACCCCATGATCTGGTTATTTTCTCAGGACTTCAAAGCTATTTCAGCTGATTACTTTCATTGGCAAAAATACACTGCCCAACTGTTCTCCCAGTAGGCAATCTTTAGGCCTCTGTTTTTGCCAAGGTTCAATCCGATATTAATCCTCACCCACCTTTCATGCATCGTTAATGAGTTTATTGTTTTATTCAACTGACAGGACAGGTCTATGTAACCATCATTTATTTTGGCTAACTTTTCTCAGTGAGCTGCATGAGGTCCAAACTTGAAATAAAACCTCACCTAGCAAAATCCCAGATAAACTTACATCAGGCAGCTTTCCAAATCTCATTCCATCTCTTTGATAATGTAGCCTGTTCTGGGTAACTCTCAAATCAAACATAATCAAATTATGCCTAACTTACAATTTCTCATTCTGTTAAACAAACACAGTAACATTTTCAATAGTCATTCTTTAGGTATTCTGGTAATCATTCAAGCCCAGGATTTGAATTCCCTTCTTGCTTAAGGCAAGAACACCCTGACATTTCTATGCTGTGTTTAATTGCCATTTATTCTACTTACTACAGTTAAACTTGAATTCCTAAAACTACAAGCTACACTTTGAAACTAAAAGATGTATTCTAAAACCATGGAGATATTCACAGATACACACTTACTTTGAAATGTATTTGAGAGTTTGTCAACTTGGGATGAACCAATGCCACCAGAAGCATGTGACTACAGTTAAAGATGGTTGTGAAAGACCTGTTGAAATACATTCACAACTGTCCATAATCAATAAATCTTAAAGATGATATCTATCTGTATGCATTTTAACATCTTGTGTAGATGATTTGAATAACAAGAAGCAAGCTTCTTCATGGGCTTAAAGTAAAGGGAAAGTACTCAGATGGTAAGAACTGTAGATGCTGGAGTCAGAGACAACACAGTGTGGAGCTGGAGGAACACAGCAGGCCAGGCAGCATCAGAGGAACAGGAAAGTTGATGTTTCGGATGAGGACCCTTCTTCAGAAATGGGAAGGGGTAAGGGAGCTGGGAAATAAATAGAGAGAGGAGGGGTGGGGCTGGAGAAGGTAGGTAGGATGGTGATAGGTGAGTGCAGATAGAAGGTGGTGGGGATTGGTCAGTGGAATAGGTGGGAGAGAAGATGGACAGGTTGTGTCAGGTCAAGGAAACGGTGATAAAAGGGGGAGGGTTGGACAGGGGATTAGGCTAGGGGTGGGGAGATTTTAAAACTGGTGAATTCTATGTTTAGGCCATTGAGCCGTAGGCTCCCAAGGTGGAATATGATGTGCTGCTCCTCCAGTTTCTAGGTGGTGTCATTGTGACACTGGAGGAGGCCCAGGAAGGACATGTCACATGGGGAGTGGGAGGGGGAGTTAAAACAGTTGGCAACTGGAAGGTGGCGTCGTTTGTCGCAGACAGAGCACAGATGCTGTATAACATGGTCGCCGACTCGACGCTTGGTCTCATTGATGTAGAGGAGGCTACATTGGGAACAGTAGACCAGGTTGACGGATGTGTAGGTGAGCCTCTGTCTGTTGTGAAGCGTTTGTTTGGTGCCTTGAATGGAAGTGAGGGGGGAGGTGCGGGGGCGGACGTAGCACTTCCTGCAGTTGTGGGAAAGGTGCCGGGGGTGGTGGGACTAGTGGGGAGTGTGGAGCAGACGAAGGAGTTGTGGAGAGAGCAGTCCCTATGAAAGGCAGATAGGGATGGGGAGGGAAAAATATCCTTGTTTGTGGGGTTGGATTCAGGTGGCGGAAGTGGAAGAGAATGATATGTTGGATGTAGAGGTCGGTAGGTGAAATGTGAAGACCAGGGGGATTCTGTCTTTATTTTTGTTGGGGAGAGGGTTTGTGTGGGCAAGAAGTGCAGTAATTGCAAAAGATGTGGTTGAGGGCATTTTTGATCACTGGAGCAGGGAAGTTATGGTCCTTGAAATAGGAGGGCATCTGGGATGTTTGGGAGTGGAATGCTCATTCATGGGAGCAGAAGCGGTGGAGGCGGAGGAATTTGGAGTAGGGGATCACATTCATGCAGGAGGGTGGGTGAGAAGAGGTGTAGTCCGGGTAGCTGTGGCAGTTGGTGGGCTTGAAATAGATGTCAGTTTCGAGGCAGGTACTAGAGATGGAGGTGGAGAAGTCCAGGAAGGAGAGGGAGGTATCGGAGATGGTCCAGGTGAATTTGACATTGGGGTAAATGGTGTTAGTAGTGAACTGTTCAAGTTCCTTGTGGGAGCATGAGATGGCACTGATACAGTCATCGATGTAATGGAAGAAGATGTGGAGTGTAGTGCCAGTGTAACAGTGGAAGAGAGACTGTTCCGTGTATCCTACAAGGAGGAAGGCATAGCTTGGGCACATGTGGGTTCCCATGGCCACCCCCTTAGTCTGTAGGAAGTGGGAGGAGTTGAAGGAGAAGTTGTTAAGAGTAAGGATGAGTTTGGTTAGGTGGATAAGGGTGTCAGTGGAGGGGGACTGGTTGGATCTGTGGGAGGGAAAGAAGCAGAGGGCATTTAGGCCATCTGTGTGGAGGATACAAATGTACAGGGATTGAATGTCCATAGTAAAGAGGAGGTGTTGGGTGCCAGGGAATTGGAAGTCTTGGAGGAGCTGGAGGGTGTGGGTGGTGTCTCAGACGTAGGTGGGGAGTTCCTGGAGTGGCGGGGAGAAAACAGAGTCAAGGTAGGTGGAGATAAGCTCGGTGGGGCAGGAGCAGGCAGAGACAATGGGCCAGCCAGGACATTTGGGTTTGTGGATTTTGGGAAGGAGATGGAAACAAGTGGTGCTGGATGGGGAAATGATGATGCTGGAGGCTGCGGATGGGAGGTCACCTGAGGTGATAGGGTTATGAATGGTCTGAGAGACGGTGGTTTGGTGGTCATTGAAGGGGTCATAATCAAGAGGCAAGTAGGAGGAGGTACCAGAGAGTTCGTGCCTGGCATTGTCTATGTAAAAGTCAGTGTGCAAAACCACTGCTGCACTCACTTTTATGCATTCATCCCAGCTCAGTTAGGATTTCAGTTGTGTTTAAACTGGACAAGTCAGATCTCAGAGTGAAATCTGGCTTGATAGACCAGAGCGAAAGGATTGTTACAGTATAGAATAATGTCATTTGGTCTATTATGCCTGCACCAGTTTTATAACTTCGTGCTAATCTCCTGCTTTTTCCTCAAATTCTTGAACAGCATTTGTATCCAAATAATCCAAATGTCTTCTCCAATGCCTCAAATGAACTTACCTCTACCACATTTCTGTGTCCCACGTATTTTATTTTTGAAGTCTTTTTTTACTGTGGTGATCAGACATCGTGCATATTCACGCAAAGCTGCTAATGTTCCTTTAACAAATGACCAGAAAAAAAAGCTACATATGTGACAATTTAGATAGGTCCTAACATTCACAGAAATATTCTCATCTTTTCTCAGCAGAGTCTTTTAGTCATTCCTGCATTCCCTTAATATCATTCCTATATTAACTCTTTCATTTCTTACTCAAATTACTGTTTCCAATTCTTCTCCTTGAATTGCTGTAAAAGTTTAAAACTTCTTTTCAGCTCTGAAGGCCTGAAGACTTCATCCCAGCCCTGATGGCCTGAATTCATTTTTCTAATGGTAACAGCCTTAAGATTTCTACCAGTTTGCTGTTTTGGTGGACTGATAAGGAGCAGACTTGGAAACTTTGTGATGCTATAACTTCTGTTTTTCCTAAAGCAAATGTTATGCTGCTGCTCTCTTTCTGAAAAAGCATTTAAGGGTTACAGAAGGTCAAATATGTGACTGTCTAACCAGGCAACCCCTCAAAGTTGCATTCCCCAAATTGAAGGAGTGAGTACAACTGCCTTTGTAAAGATTTAATCATTTCAGGAATGCCTTTTGAATAATCTCAGGAAAGGTGTACTTAATGCATCTTAGTTTGGAATATATCCTTGTGAGACAGTGAGGCGGTTTTTGAGTGTGAAAATCAGATCATGTGATCGCTGACAGCCATCATTACAGTATATTGTTCATCTTCTAAAAGAAAAAAGTCAATTTCAAACAGTCCACATTGAGTAAAGCTTATGTTTTAAAAGCATTGAATATGAATTGCCTTTACTGAACATAATGTACTAAATATTTGCACTCTGTTTGCACAATCGATATGTATCTGCAGGAAAGATAATCAGTTGAAAATTTTCCAGAAATACTTTATTACTTTAATTCCTCCCAAACATTAATAAAAATCCAACACTGCACCCTTCTTATTTCACAAATCACTTTGTGGCTGCTTCTATCTTGGTATTAAAACGTGAACCTCAATCAGAGGAAATATGGTTCAAGAGGAAAATAGAACAGTTTCCAACTGGTACAAGAATACTTTATACAATATGGGGGTGTGCTGCTTGTTGAAATTGCTCAATTTTCATTAATGAATAATTCATCACATTGGAGCAATAAAATGACAAAGTTTACAGCAGTTGATAGTGTAGTAATTGGGATTGCATTGTTGACAAAGATACTTCTATTAAATGCATTTTGCATTTTTAATTTCTTAACTTACACTGTGAAATAAAACTGAATAATCAACAAATACTCAATTTGATTTCTTGTTGTTTAACTTTAGGTTAAATAGATTTTCATTATCAGTATTAATCCAACTTTACAATGACTACTTTCAATTAATTTTAACATCAGTTATAAAAAAAATTGTTAAAGCTCATCGTCATCCCTGATATTTAGTAATTTTGAGAATGACTTATAACCTTAAATAGTTTGTTGCATTTTTGTCTCAGTCATTTTATTAGACATTTCCATTGAACTACTTTTACTGGGTCTTTACTGATATCAGATGGAACATTAAATATTTATGGTCATTCATTAGATTCTGTTCATACAACACTTAATATGATACCTCCTACTCAATATCTAGTAAAATTTGAAACATTGTCGTTTGTCGCTGATATAAAGATAATTTAAGATGTTGTTCACTTTTACAGGCATGAATATATTTAGAACTTTTTAATCATCCTAAATGCAGTTCAACAGTTTGTTTTTGTTTAAAAGATTTAAACTAAGTCCACCAGATCTTTAACTACATATCTTAGAACATTTTTAATTTTAATTTCGTCCAGTGACCACAACTTTTTTTTATTCTTTATAATGGCAAAATAATATTGTCTATCACTGTGATACATACAAATGTCACTGGGATTAACTCAGCTATTTTCAATATTTGTTTTATTCTTGTTGCATCTGCTATCTACCTGAAAAGACACAAATAATTTAGAACATGTCAAGTATTTTCTCCAAAACATGTGCGAAGAAAGAAAAACTTCATGCTTGGCAATATGGTCCACTAAAAATACTTGTATGTAAATTTAGCTTGCCATTCTAGGCATCTGATAAAATTTGATGTAGAAGTAAATCATGAAAGCAAAATGGCTAATCACATCTTTCTGTACTGCAGCCAAACATTAACTTTGTAACGGAAATAAATGATCAAATCCTCAATTGTTTTAGCTGCCTTCCTGGATTGTTGAGCTCTCCTGAGGTATACCTGAAGTCTGAATTCTGTCCTGTTGTGTCGATGTTAACTAGACTGTTCCTAGTCTGACTCTGCTTCCTCTCTGTCTCTGCCTTATCTAAGAATACCCATTATTTGACTCAAAGGAGTTCCAATGAATTCTTGATTATGTACTAGAATACTGATCTTTGTATTACAACTCTATTATAGTTGTTCCACTTCCCTCCTCTATATCTCAATAATGTGTGCCTCTCATGTCAGAGCTACGCAACTTAGGTATCAGCATATGAAAAACAAATGCTCCACTATTATACTACATTCAGGATGCTCTTAGTGGGTCACATACACCTTATGTTGACTGTAGTCATTGTTCTAATTTGTCTACGTGGGTTCCCTCTGGGTGCTCCAGTTTCCTCCCACAGTCCAAACATGTGCAGGCTAGGCGGATTGGCCATACTAAATTGCTCATAGTATCCAGGGATGTGCAGAGAAGATGGATTAATGGGAAATGCAGGGTTACAGGGATAGTACAGGGTGTGGGATTAGGTGGGATGCTGTTTACGGGTTGGTGTGGACTTGATTGGCCGAAAGGCCTGCTTCCACATTGTAGGGATTCCAGTATCAATTTGCATTTGATATAATGTAGCATGTATAATGGAATTCAAAAATTTATATGTCTATGGAGGCTGGCTTGTGATGCTACATGATAACAGAATTAGTGCAAACATCCTTCCTGATCAAAGTTAATGTTCTATTTAATTTCTGCCATGTTCATCACTCTTTACAAAGTGTTCCATTTCAAAATTAAAAGAATGACTGTAACAAATCTTTGTGAATTCCATGTTTATTTGATAAGGAATGAAAGGAAATTATTTCATTTTTGTCAACAAACACTCATGGACAAGTAGAGTAGAGTTAGATTTGGTATTATATATTTTGACTCAGTGATACAGCAGGGAAACGGACCTTTTGGTCCAACTTGTCCCTGCCCGACCAGACATCCTAAATTAAGCTAGCCCTATTTTCCAGTATTTGACCTATATCTCTCTAAACCACTCCTATTCATATACCCATTCAGATGTTGTAATTGTATCTGCCTCCACCAATTCCTCTGGCAGCTCATTCCATACATGCACCATCCTGTGCGTGAAAAGGTTGCCCTTTAGGTCCCTTTTAAATCTCTATACATATTGTATAAAGTACTCATTGCACCAGTAGGGCGTTTCCATTTCCACATGAACCATATTTCCTCTGAATGAGGTTCACGTTTTAATACCAAGATAGAAGCATTTTAAAGTGATGACAACTAGAAGCTGTGCTGAACTGTTCTAAGACATTTCCTCCCGCATATTGACCACATAGATGCTTGCTCTTTCTCAAGACATTTTATGAAGTTTCATCTTGGCTATAGGCTGCAAGTTTCCACGCAGCCTGGACTGATTTGAATTCCAAGTTCCACAGGTACCTAAATAAACGATTCACTCAAAAAAGTCAAATGTCATTCAAATAGTTCTGACAGTAATTCTGGGTTCTGTGCCTTGGTTAGGTCAACTTAAAAGTGCAATCCCCTTCCACACATCTGCTATCCAATATACTGTCAGCTTACCTCACCTCTGCAGCCTTGCACACAAACAAATACAAGAATAAAATCATCTCTGTTAGTAAATATATAAGGCAAGGTGGGGGAAATGATGATAAAAATGCTTAATTCTGTGTGTTGACAGAAAACGTCCTAAATAAATCAGCACAATATACTTTTCTGTTTTTAGGGCTACTATGTCACATAGCTCTGTTCCGAAGGAGGAGAGAGATGCCCTGGGGATAAGTGATACCCTAATACGATTATCTATTGGATTGGAGGATAGCGTAGACATTATCGAGGACCTACATCAAGCACTAAAAGCTGCTGTAAGATATCTACTTGAAATGGGGAAAGAATCTGAATATTTCTTTTATGATGAATAACAGAACACCTTGAGTAAAGATCATTTTTAGTCAAACTTGCAATATTTCTGCATAAAAGCTGAAAGAACTGTGGATGCCGTAAATCAGGAACAAAAACAAAGTTGCCCAGCAAGTCTGGCATCAGTGAAGAGAAAAACAGAGTCAGCGTTTCATGTCCAGTGACCCTTCTTCAGAACTGTTCTGAGGAAGGATCACTGGACACGAAGCGTTAACGTTTTTTTCCTTCATAGATACTGCCAGACCGCTGAGCTTTTCCAGCAACTTTGTTGTTGTTGTTGTTGCAATATTTCTAATCTGCCATGACTTCTCCAAAGCAACTATTCTTGGTTGTTCTGTCCAGTCTTGATGTTTGATTCTTATCAGATAAATGTGACCTTGGTTTTTCTGATTAGGTTGGGGGAGGAAAGGCCAGAGCTTTTAATTCTAGTTTGAAATGAATAGTGATCCAGAAGGATGGAATTATGTGGCAATTGCTGAGAGTAGGAGTTGATGGTACAAGATTAGTATATGTCATTTGAACATGTACTCACATGGAGGTTCAATATTGTCATGAGCTAATTTGACCAAATGGCCTATTTCATTGTTGTAATTTCCATGTATTTCCATGATTACCATCTAGTGACTTGTTCTAGAAAGCCTATAGATATTGGACAAGGGTAGGTTTTGAACTTTGGAGGAAATATTCTGCTGACCAGTGGAGAAATGGGCACTTGGAGAAGTAGAAGGTAGTTTCTGGTCCCCGCGACACTCGATATCATAAGCAGGAGCGCTGTTTTCAGGAGAGATATGGGTTATTTCACATAAAGTGTTCATACACTCCTGTTGATGATCAGTACTTTGGTGACCCAGTCAGTCTTTCACTGTTTGCTGACAAAAATAAACCCTATAAAGGATCTCTTCCACAACCAGGCCAATACCAGTTCTACCCCTCTTGGATGTGACTTACCATTTAGGTGAAGAATTAGGGGAGAACATTTTTAAATGATCGAATTGAGTTGGAAAATGTCACTCACTTCTTTTTTTATTAAATTGTTTCTCTAGCATCCGAATGCAATTAAACCTGCTGAGCAAATTAACCTGTGATTGTTCGCTTGGAGAAAATGAATTTTTTTGCTGGAAGAAAGTGTCAAAAAGAACGGTAGCAAAACACTTTGTATTGTTTATGACATTTGATGAAGCTTCATGGAATTGTACCCTTTTAAAATGGCTTAACCTGTAATGAGTCGTCACTTAGTCTCATTAAATTGTCAGTTGTAATTGCATGCAAGCAGATAAATTGTTGATTTATGTCTCCTGTAATTTTATTTACTGGGAAATTTTGTGAAGAGTTGACTCAACTTAATTTCCTAAAATGAGGTTTATTTTGCTATGATGCACTCTTCTCTGGAATGCTGGCGGGGAGACTAAGAATTGATTTCCTTGCTGTATCAATGAGGTGAAATGAACAGTGATTAGGAAATTAAAACAAATTTTCTGGGAACACTCAGCCGGCCAGTCATTGTCTCTGGAGAGAAACAGAGTTAACATTTCAGGAAAATGGCTGTTTATCTGAACTGGAAAGAATTGGAGCTGGGAAAGATTTTAAGCAAGCACAGAGGCTGGGAAAGGACAGCAGATCTAAGAGAAAGGTCTGCAATAGGGTGGAAAGTCAGTAGAGATAGAATGACAGATGATGGTGCAGGAAAAATGAGATGGTAGTGGTTTATTAAAATGGATCCCAAAATAGGAAAAATGGGAATAGCTGAATTGTGACCAACTGTAAAAATAAACACACTGAATAAGATCTGATTTGTCGCATTCAATGTTGAGATTGTAAGTGACCTTTTGGAAGTTGATTTGCTATTCTTGAGCTTACATTTAGTTTCATGGGAACATTGCGGGAGGACATGATTGGAGTAATTGACAGATATCAGAAGCTCATCACACTTGTGAACTGAAGGGAAGTGTCCTGGTCAACCATGCTGCATTTTGTCTCCCAACACTGAGGAGAATGCTTCAGAAATAATAAATATAGTTCACTAAATTGCAAGAAATATGTGTGAATCTCTGTTTTACCTGGAAGGAGTGTTTTGGGTACTGGGAAGGGAACTACTAAGCAGGAAAGGGATATTTTTCTTGCTTATTTTCCATTGTCACTCACTTCTGTATCCATTTCCTTGGTGAGAGATATTTTCCTTGAACAGTGGAACCTTCCCTTCTTCCACATTCTTGATCGACCTGAACCATGTCCTTTAGCCTTTTCCTCTCTAGATTATTTTATTGGAAACTGTTGGCATGACCTTGATTATCTCAATTTCATTGCTCTTCTTACATGTTGTCACTTTCCTTCCCCTGGACTTGCTACTCTTTTTTTGATCTTTTGGGCTCAGGTCTAACATCAGCAATAAACCAATGACGAAGTGTCTGTGAACTCAAACTCTCTCTGCCTTGCAACCCTCTGATGCTGTATCTTTGACATTGAACATCAAGCCATAAATTTCCAGACTGTCACTGAGCTCATCTTTGCAAGAGATTTTATCTCTATTACCTCCAACAAACTCATCCTACGGCCCTGCATAGTCTTGCTTTTGTCACCTTCCCTAGATTTGCCAATAGAAATGTTCTGGTAGAGCCATTGATTCACCCTATTCTTTCCCCCCTTCCTGTCTTGGCTATTCTTCTTTCACATCCCTGTGTTCAGTCTCGTCACATGAAGGTTAGCATTTCTTCTGATGTCCTCCACCATTGTTACAGTAAGTTGATCCTGATGGATTTCTAATCCTCCCAAACTTCCAACCCCCACCAAATGGCCTGAGGACTGCCCAATTATTTCTCAAATAAAGGCACAATCAGCCCCCAACACCATATTAGAACATAGAACATAGAACATAGAACATAGAACATAGAACAGTACAGCACAGAACAGGCCCTTCAGCCCACAATGTTGTGCCGACCATTGATCCTCATGGATGCACCCTCAAATTTCTGTGACCATATGCATGTCCAGCAGTCTCTTAAATGACCCCAATGACCTTGCTTCCACAACTGCTGCTGGCAACGCATTCCATGCTCTCACAACTCTCTGCGTAAAGAACCTGCCTCTGACATCCCCTCTATACTTTCCACCAACCAGCTTAAAACTATGACCCCTCGTGCTAGCCATTTCTGCCCTGGGAAATAGTCTCTGGCTATCGACTCTATCTATGCCTCTCATTATCTTGTATACCTCAATTAGGTCCCCTCTCCTCCTCCTTTTCTCCAATGAAAAGAGACCGAGCTCAGTCAACCTCTCTTCATAAGATAAGCCCTCCAGTCCAGGCAGCATCCTGGTAAACCTCCTCTGAACCCTCTCCAAAGCATCCACATCTTTCCTATAATAGGGCGCCCAGAACTGGACGCAGTATTCCAAGTGCGGTCTAACCAAAGTTTTATAGAGCTGCAACAAGATCTCACGACTCTTAAACTCAATCCCCCTGTTAATGAAAGCCAAAACACCATATGCTTTCTTAACAACCCTGTCCACTTGGGTGGCCATTTTAAGGGATCTATGTATCTGCACACCAAGATCCCTCTGTTCCTCCACGCTGCCAAGAATCCTATCCTTAATCCTGTACTCAGCTTTCAAATTCGACCTTCCAAAATGCATCACCTCGCATTTATCCAGGTTGAACTCCATCTGCCACCTCTCAGCCCATCTCTGCATCCTGTCAATGTCCCGCTGCAGCCTACAACAGCCCTCTACACTGTCAACGACACCTCCGACCTTTGTGTCGTCTGCAAACTTGCTGACCCATCCTTCAATTCCCTCGTCCAAGTCATTAATAAAAATTACAAACAGTAGAGGCCCAAGGACAGAGCCCTGTGGAACCCCACTCACCACTGACTTCCAGGCAGAATATTTTCCTTCTACTACCACTCGCTGTCTTCTGTTGGCCAGCCAATTCTGTATCCAAGCAGCTAAGTTCCCCTGTATCCCATTCCTCCTGACCTTCTGAATGAGCCTTCCATGGGGAACCTTATCAAATGCCTTACTGAAGTCCATATACACCACATCCACAGCTTGACCCTCATCAACCTTACTTTTCTTCAAATATATTCTTCAAATGTCACATTGAATAACTTCATCTTTCACTTCTTGCCCTCAGTATTTCTGTGTCATCGCTGGTTTTTCCCTTGAACTTGAAAATGTCAGCACTTTTGCTTCTAATTTACATTCTTCCCTTGCTTTCCCATGACCCAGTTTTCCTTCTGTTTGCATTGTAGGCTATTGACTAGTATCTGCTATAAGCCCACAACAAACATGGCTGAGCTTCCTTCCATATTTCTTTCTGTAAGGATTCTATTCCACATGCCAAATTTCTCCACATCCATTGTATTTGTTCTGACAAATCCATTTCCTATATCAATGTTTCTGATGTCCTTTTACCTCAACCAAGGAGTCCCATGTATTGTGATGCAGAGTCCTTGACTGTATTCGCTCCATTTTGTACACTTCTGCTCTCACCCCATTCCCTCCCTTCCAGAATGATTATAATGCTTCACTTTTCCTGGTATTCCACATTTAACAGTTTCCACCTTTGACACACATCTTCTGACTGTAGCACCAAAACATCTTCCTCTCACCATTCAGCATTCTGAAGGACATTTTCCCCACAATGTCCTGATACGTATCTCAATCACCCACACAGACACCCTCCCTTTCCCACAAAACCTTTTCATACAAACACAGCACATGCCTTTTTACCTCTTCTAACTTGATACTAATGGTGAAAGTACAAACAGCATGTTCTTTAATGAAGACTTCAAGTATGCCCAGCTTTCCAGGTGAAACAGCAGTCTACTTGTACTTTCAATTTAGCACACTGTTCATTGCTCATGTTCAGGCATTTAATCCTTTGCTCTTTCCTTCCTTCCACTCTTTCAGAATTTTTTTTTGTTCTTTCTGTTTTTCATGTCTCTGTACTTTCTATTACATCGCTTGTAACATTAACCATTTGTGTTACTCTCTCAACGAATGCAGGTTGGCTGTTGAGTATTCTTGAAGCATTTTTGTTTTGATTTTTGTTTCAAATTCCCAGAGTCTATGGTACTTTGATTTTGTAATCATGGTTTGTAGAACACTAAACTCCTAACTGTAGTACATTACCTTAGATTTTGTACTTTTTAATCATGTAAAAGGACAGTGTAAATTGTAGATTTGACATTTACCACAATTGCACCCAAGCTGGACAGTGACTGTGCACTACATTCTTCAATATTATGTCTTTTAATACACTAACAAATCAATACAAATAAAGTTTCCATTATTGGGTCAATCCCAATTACTGACATAAATAATTTTAAATAATTCCAGTTGTAGAGGAGATTGTGTTAGCTCAATGCGCTAGTAATCTAGTGGCCCAGGCTAATGCACTGGAAACATGAGCTCTACTCCCGCGGTGATGGAATTTGAATTCAGTCAATAAGTTTGTATTATCAAGCTAATGTCAGTAACGGTGATCATAAAACAATCATAGATATTGTCAAAACCTATTTACTTCACTAATGTCCCATTTAAGCCGTTGGGGGACTAAGGGAGTCCCAGTCAGTAGTGGGGAAATTAACAACACCCGCTACCATAATATTCATTTCATATGAACCATAAACAAAAACCTACAAACTATTCCCACCAGCAGCCAGAACATCCCCCTCTCATCTACCTAATGGGAAATTCAACATGAAACCAGCAAAAAGATAAGTTGGCTCTTGCAAAGGGGCAAAGCTGTGAAAGTGGTATGAATCAACTTAACATCAATATCCATATCTGTGTGCATATCCTTGGTGAACTGAAATCTTATGGCTTCTGTGTGATGTGACCTGTGTGATTCAGCAGCTCAAGAAAGTTGAGGAGAAACTTTTTATTTTTGAACTAGACATATCATTATCTTTTCAAAAGGAGGCTTTGCATTGTGAAAAGTGTGGAAACCTGATGTGTGGATTCAAACATGGTGTTCTGGGAAAGGAAGGTACAGATTAGTGAAATAATACATTCAAGGATTTTGCACAGGAAAGAGATGTCACAGGTGGTATTTTGATAGGCTGATGGGGGTCGGGGTTATTTTGAAAGATGGGGTGATGACAGCAGGGGGGCAATGCTGGAAAAGTGTGAAGCATTAACAATGTCAGCTAGAAAGGGGATGAAGAACATCAGCTATTTGTCAGCAATTTGGCGTGAACAGTGTCAAGGGAGTAGGAGATACGTCTCACAATCAGATCAGCCGGGAGGGCTATCAGGGAGGATTAGGAGAGAAAACTGAAGTATAAGTAGTCTTGTGAATGATACAGTTTTGTAGACTATCTGAATGTTGGTGTGTAGATAGATAGCAGACGAAGCATGTTGAATTTGTGATAGTGGTTATTGCAAAGTGCATTTACGATATTGTTGAACTTTTTTGCAGAACTAGGAGCTTTGCTGTTAATAGTAATCTCCTTTGCAATTACCCCTTCAAATCCACTGCATGATGAGCTTCTTTCCTGCTGCATGTACAGGACATCTAGCTATCACTCCATCAGGGTCTCCGGTGCTAAGTTTGAAATCTCTTGGTACCTTTCCTGTCAGTGTCTGAAACATCTTGATTCATGTCAGCCAATGAGTTAGGGTAGCACAGTGGTTCAGTGGTTAGCACTGCTGCCTCACAGTGCCAGGGAGCTGGGTTCAATTCTACCCTCGGGTGACTGCCTGTGTGGAGTTTGTATATTCTGCCTGTGTCTGCATGGGTTTCCTCCAGGTGCTCTGGTTTCCTGCCATTGTCCAAAGGCGTGTGGGTTAGGTGGATTGTCCATGCTAAATTGCCCAGGGGTGTGCAGGTTAAGTGGACTAGCTATGGGAAATACAGAGTTACAGCAATGGGATGGGTCTGGACAGGATGCTCTTTGGAGGGTTGTTGTTGACTTGATGGGGTTAATGGCCTGTTTCTACACTGTAGGGATTCTACAAGTTCCATCTGTTCAATGGATGTTATATAAACTAATGGATAAAAATTGCTCCTAATCGGTGTTTGAGTGGTAAATGTGTAGGCCTCCCATGTAGTGCCTTCAAGCAAGTTGAAATCTTCACCAATCAAACTCCAGAAAATGGATCTTTAAACAGACATGTCTTATTGACACAACAGCTACTTAGTATCAATTTTCACCCTTTCACCAAAATAATGCACTGCCACTTTTCAAGGAAATATAGGGTAAAAGGATGTCTGATTGCAAAAAAAATAAGAATTTCTGAAAAAGGGCATACTTTATTGAAGCTTTTTGCAATTGTTCTGATGAGTGCAAGATGAAATGTCATTCAATAAAATGTCATTTTTTAGAATAGACTTAAGGTCGGTGACACCCAGGCCTATGAAAATATGCAATCCATAATTTGTGGCAGCAAAAACCATCTGCTCCTCCTAAACTACTAAAGTCAAAATGATGAGTTGTACAGTTCTAAAATATTACTCCATCACAATAAAATAGATTTGCCTCTGTCTGACACTGTAGATTCTCTGTGTATTGTTTGCATTTTAAGATACATGAATGTCAATGGTAATGAAATTCAGGAAAAATAAGTGGGATTGTACATTTGTTACTCACTCCCTTCCTGTCGGCAGCTGAAAATCCACCTTCTCTTGTTCAATCGGCATTCTGATCCAATGACGAGCAAAACCTCCCTTGCCCCATCCCCGCCACTCAATGGCCATAGCATGTCAATGAAGAAAAGGGAAGAAAGGCACACAAAGCACAAAGACAACAAATGAGAAGACAGTGTTCTGAAGAATGGCCACTGGACCTGAAAAGTTAAACTCTGCATTCCCTCCACAGAAATTGCTGGGCTTGCTGAGTTTTTCCAACAATATCTGTTTTTGTAATTGTTAATGAGAAGACTGAGATGGGCAAAAGTAGGGAGAAGGCAGAAGATAATAAAGTGTGAAGCTGGATGAACACAGCAGGCCAAGCAGCATCTCAGGAGCCCTCCTGGGATGCTGCTTGGCCTGCTGTGTTGATCCAGCTTCACACTTTATTATCTTGGATTCTCCAGCATCTGCAGTTCCCATTATCTCAGAAGGCAGAAGATGACAGGTTGACACAGCCGGAAAACAACGACATGAAGAAACAGAGTAATAGTATTCTATAGCTTTACATGAACAACACTAGCAATCCTCTCGATAATATAAATGGTTTGACCACAATACTTGTTCGATTTGATGATGAATTTAGTTAAAAAGCATTTATACATTTCATGGTACAAACATTAGATGATGCAACTCTATGGATTATATTTCATCCTCATCAATTAATTGAAAGTGCTACTTAATATATACAATTAATGATAAATAAACAATATTGTGCGAAGACTAGAGCACAGGAACAAGATTAAACTTGGACACAATCACTGTATGACTGTAGACAGTCAGAAAGCGCTGCAAATCTAAACATGTATTTATGTTTGTATTATAGTGACTTTAAGCAGAGATGCATGGGATCATAGAGTACAGAACAGGCACTTCAGCCCATTGAGTCTGTGCAACCAAAGATACATAAATCTACACCAGTCCCACTTCCCACCCCATACAGGCCCATAGCTGATGATGAAGATATAATTTTCTATAAAATCATAGGTACTGCTCTGAGAAGTTAATTGTGTAAGTACTAGTGAACAAAAATAATTAATGAGGAAAAATAAAGTGCAAGATGTCTGTGAGGTTTTTTTATCAACAACATTTTACAGAAAAAATTTCGATATTATAATGTGCCTATTTATGGGGAAAATTAGTCGTCCTGCTGGTGAGATTGTAATATTTATGACAAGTTTACATAGTCAGATTTCATTGTAAATTTGAACCTGCTAATACATTGCTGCAAGAATGTAACAAAATTGTAACAATGAGTATATCGTTCAGTGTATAGTTGGTATGTAAGATTTTTATCGACTGCACAAAATACCTTTTAATTTCTGAAGTATTATCTTGTTATCCACATATATACATCATATATTCCACAGGTTTAACAGCAAAATATGTTAAATTTTAATCTTTTTGAGTAATTTGGTGTACATTTCACCACACTGAACAATATTGTTCTCTTCAGGCAGCATTGTAGGTGTGGTATCTCCTTGGCACAGATTATCAATTCTAAATCCCACTGCAGTAGGTGCTATTCAGAACACAATGTGTTGCTCTGTAATAAGGGCTCTGGTTTCTTCAATGGATATTTTGTTGCTCTTTAGGCTGATTTAGGAAAGACCCAATAAATAAAATACCATGAAAATGGTTGCCCATGAAGGCTTTATTATTTATACCCTTTTTCATATCTAGTCATAGTCTACAGCCAATATGGAGTAAAGGCCCTGTTTTCTCAACACTGACTTACCACACCGGTACCTGATCACTAGGCAGTGGAATCTGAAAGCAGAGCTTCCTTCCAGGTTTCCCTTCCTCAATGCTAACTGAGTGAAAACAATGACATTGAATCTGTTTCTCTGCATGCACTTACGATCTGATTTTGGGTGCAATCTGACACCTCTGGGTTTGGAAGTGTATTAGCTAAATGAGTGTCGCTACTTACAGTTATTTACAGAAGCAGCTGGATGTATGGACTGGCAAGATAGAAAGAGGGAATAGATGTGAAGAAGCAACAAGAAAAATAAAGAAAAACTAGACAGAGGGAGTTAGTGATGTGCAGTTACTAAAATCAATTTATGTATAATAATTTTGTGCAACATCAATACTGGGAATGCACTTGCCAATTGCAAACCATGACTGAAAACTGAAGCTCTAATTAAATCTGAACCATACAGTATAACAGATAGGAATGTATCTTAGAAAAGTTATTGTTAAAAATTATTGAGAGAACTTGCAAGATGTTTTTTAACTTGAGGGAAATAAACACGTTGAGTGTGGAAGAAGGTGAGTATTTTAGCCAAACAATTTTTTTTATTTGGGGAAGGAAAATAATTATTTTTTTTGTCATGATGATTGTTTGAGTCTAATCTCTGACAACACTTTATACACGGGAACCAATAGGCAGCTTCAACAAGCAGTTTTCATTAAAGGTGCTGATTATTTAAGCAGAAAGTCATGCCTACATTTACAATACTGTAGTGATAGATCATTAGATTTCCCAATCTAATGAGTCAGATATGAAGAGCATAGCCTGCAAAAGCAACACCCATGCTGTCAAACTCCCCAATCATGATATACTGTGTGTCAAAGTAGGTTGATTTCAATATATATACCATCAGTTGTGTTGTACCAGGGACTGCTTTGTAGAGTTATAAAATCCAAATTTTGCACAGATTACAGGCATTTCAAGGAGTTCAGTAGTTGTCTGGCAGTACAAAACTTGAATATTGCTGAAAGGAGATATATTTCATCAAAGTCAAAAGTCACACAGCACCAGCTTATAGTCCAACAAGTTTATTTGAAATCACAAGCTTTTGGAACGCTGCTCCTCCATCAGGTGTAGTGAAGAGGGCACCCAGGCTCAGGCTTTAAAATCAGAGAGATCAAAAAATTGTACAAATATTGTGAGTGGAGTGTCGACAGGCCAAAGAGTAGGGCTCTGCAGGCGATCAAGGGTGTCAGACGGTGTGAGTAAAGTGTCAACGGCTGAATAATAAGTGAATGGATGATGTATAATCCGATTAATTGAGGCAGAGTATGATAATTACAAAAAAATTAAAAATAAGGTGGTGCTGGAGACAAACCAAATTACTGGAATAACATGTGAGGCTGGATGAACACAGCAGGCCCAGCACAAAAGCTTTTGTGCTCCTGAGATGCTGCTGGGCCTGCTGCGTTCATCCAGCCTCACATTTTATTATCTTGGATTCTCCAGCATCTGCAGTTCCCACTATTACTGGAATAACATGCTAGGTATGAGAGTTGCATGCCGAGGGTCTAACCAAAGTAACAAATACCATGCTTCCGGGCTGATCTTGGTGAAATGTTCATCGTCATCGATGATACATTGCCACTTCATCTTTACGTTTCCATTTCCCTCCTTCAAACAACCGCCAAACCTTAAGCAGACCGTCATTCTCAGCAAACTACTATTTCAGGTCAACAGCAATCACAACACTACACAATCCTGCCACAGCAACCTATGCAAAAGACATGTCAGATCATCGACATGGATACTACCATCACATGTGGGAACACACCTACCGCATACACAGCAGACACTCATGTGACTCGGTCAATGTTTTCTACCTCATACGCTGCAGGCAAGGATACCCCGAGGTATGGTACATTGGTGAGAACATGCAGACGCTCTGACAATGGATGAATGGACGCTGCACATCAATCACTAGACAGGGATGTTCCTTCCCAGTCAGGGAATACCTCAGCGGTCAAGGACATCCAGCCTCTGATCTTCAGATAAGTGTCTTCCAAAGCAGCCTTCGAGATACACAACAACACAGAATGGCTGAGCAGAAACTGAAAGCCAAGTTCCTCACCCATGAACACGGCCTTTGTCGTGATCTTGGGTTCATGTCGTAATTCATGTAAGCTCACCATACTGTTCTGTAAAATCTTCCTCACTGTCCTGTTTTGGCATCATCACCTTGATTACTTGTTATTATCTCTCTACTTTAATTAGCTTGTACAGTTTTGGATTACTTGTTCCTTTAGTTAGAGCCTTGACAGTACAACTCTTATACCTAGCATGTTATTCCATCATTTAGATTGTCTCCAACACCACCTTATTTTTAATTTTTTGTAATTATCTCTCTGCTTCAATTAATCGGATTATACATCATCCCCTCACTTGTTATTCAGCTGTTGACACTTTACTCACACCGTCTGACACCCTTGATCACCTGCAGAGCCCTACTATTTGGCCTGTCGACACTCCACTCACAACATTTGTATAATTTTTTGATCTCTCTGATTTTAAAGCCTGTGCCTGGGTGCCCTCTTCACTACACCCGATGAAGGAGCAGTGTTTTGAAAGCTTGAGATTTCAAGTAAATCTTTTGAATTATAACCTCATGTAAGGTGACCTTTTACTCTGTCCAACCCAGTCCAACACTGACACCTCCACATCATATTTCATCAAAGTCATTTATAAATGTTAGTTTTAACCCCTTGAATTGGTATTCTTGCAAATTGTCCTGATGAGTGCAAGATGAAAGGTTTCAGCAAAATGGTGTCTTTTATCAGCAAGACTCAAGTCCATTAATTGGTTATAGTAAGTAAAGGTGACAATATCTAAGAGAATGGATCCAGATCCAATCATGATATAAATGGAGAGGAATTTTCTGATGTCACAGAGCAGGAAATTCTCCACTGAATGTGTACTCCTAGGTTATCTCTGACTAATTGATCTGATTAGAAGCAATGGGAGAACAAAAGAAACTGAGAGAAACTAAGAAGAGAACAAATACCTAAATTTAAAATGTTTGGGGTTTTGAACTATTCAGTAGACTGGACTTCCACTTTAAACACTTTCTCCTTTTCCTCTTTCTCCCAAGATGGTGGTTTTAAAATTGATATAAAGTGGTTTTCTGTTATTGTGGAAAACCAAAATATGTTTTAGGTAACTTCCAGCTCCTGAGAATGAATTCAGCTATGTGATTAACTTTGGAAAATCAGGTAGTTCAGCAGGAGAAGCAGAGGTACCTAGTTAATGTAGGAGTTACTCAGCTTGTTCTTACCAAATGTCTTGCATTGAGTTGTTTATTTTCAGTGCATCAATGAGATGCTTTGCTCCAATCAATGTAAAGTTATTCTCAACCAACCTGAAAAAAGAAAACTATCTTAGTTTTATTCTTGTTTTCTTCTATTAATGGCTTGGCTCACTTCTGGTAAGTTTTACCCGCCCACCCTGTGCATAATCCTGTCCAAATGAACACTGTCATGGGCAGGTCGGGTGCAAATTAGGTAATTTTAGTTATTCCCACATCCAAGGCTTTCTGTTTAAATGGGACTAGATTCATACACAACTTACTTTTCTTTTTAACTGTGTAACTGCTATATCCCTCCTATTGTTTCCAATGTGCATCTTTTATTGCTCACTAACCAACATTTCTCCACATGTGTGACCCCTTATTGCCCAATGCTTCTCCATTACTACGTTGCCTCTCATTTTGCAACTCTTCTGTCTCATTTAACGCAGAGTCCACCCTCCATAGAAGGCCTTGTTGTACATTCAGTAACATCGCTGTCTCTACATTGGATCAGCGTTCAAGCTCGTCTCCAGGACTTGATAGTCAAATAGGGCATTTTGTAACGTGCCCAAACAGGTTGAGTATTTTCTTGTAAATCTTTCCAAAATATGCCAGTGGTAGGTGGTAAAAATGGGAGCAATCTCTGGACATCCCATGAGGTGGGAAGAAAGTGGGCATCCTATTGTTGCTAAGCGTGGCCTCTGGCTACAACATGCACGTGAAAGTGAGGGGTGGGGTGGGCCACTTTGCAAGAGGGCCAATGTGGATCAGATTGGTGATGGCAGCATGGGGTTCAATCCCTATTTTGACCAGTAGGAATTCAGGAACCACCCCCTTGGCCCCAATAAGAAGATTGTGATGCTGTGGGTTGGACCATGGTTTTTCTGCAACCTCTTTCCCACTGAATGCTAAGCACATCCTTCTGTGACCATTATGTGTCCTCTGTATCCCTCTGCCTTTCATTGAGTCATTGTTGTTTATTTATCCCTACCATCATTATACCCTACCATCTCTGTGTTGTGCAGCCTGCTTCCTGATGTCTCCATTCTGAAACTCAGTCTTTTGGTTCTCAACTCACAATCTTCCTATCACCTGAAGTAATATTTATGGGTAGGCTTAGATGGTAATTTTAGTGAAAAATGATCAATCATTTTCAGATTAATATTTACTGATGAAGCTAAAATGACTGAAGGAAACCATCTTAAAAATGTGATTTCTAGGTAGTAAAAACTTTATATTTCAAGTTCAGTCTAGAAACAATGGACCAAGGTCACAGTGCACCAATAATAATAAAAGGTACAATACAAGTAACCATAACAACATAATTGGAGACCAGCCAGGAAGAAGATAAAAATTCACTGAAACATTAAGTTCCAAAATACACATACTTGATTATTTAAGAATAATCATTTCTTCTGTTATAAGACTAGATGACATCAAAGCAGA
This sequence comes from Stegostoma tigrinum, assembly GCF_030684315.1. Classification (NCBI taxonomy): domain Eukaryota; kingdom Metazoa; phylum Chordata; class Chondrichthyes; order Orectolobiformes; family Stegostomatidae; genus Stegostoma; species Stegostoma tigrinum. Next base: position 21,348,599 of record NC_081355.1, on the reverse strand, counting down.
ATTAGGCCATTCAGCCCATCAAATCTGCTCTGCTATTATGAATGACTGGTACGTTTCTCAATCCCATTCTCCTGCCTTCTCCCTGTAACCTATGGTCCCCTTTCTCATCAAGAACCTATCTACCTCAGTGTTACATAAACTCAATGATTTGGCCTCCAAAGCCTTTTGCGGCAATGAGTTACATAACTTCACAAACCTCTGACTTAACTCAGTTCTAAAGGGTTCTCCCTTCACTTTGAGGCTGTGCCCTGTGGTCCAAGTCTCTCACACTAATGGAAACAGCTTCTCTGCATCTTCTCTATCCAGGCCTCTCAGTATACTGTAAGTTTTAACCAGATCTCTCTCATCCTTCGAAACTCCATCACATATAGACCCTGAGTCCTTAACTGCTCCTCGCACAACTAGCCCTTTATCTCCAAGATCATTCTTGTAAACCTCCTCTGGACGCCCTCTAATCCAATGGCAAAGTACATCTTTCTTTAGATATGAGGCATAAAACTGCTCAGAATATTCCAAATGCGTTTTCTCCAGAGCCTTTTGCAGCCTCAGCAGTTATATGTCTGCTCTTATATTCTAGCCCTCTCAAAATGAATGCTGACATTGCTTTTGCTTTCCTCTCTGCCAACTGGACCTGCATGTTAACCTTAAGAGAATCCAGAATGATGACTCCCAAGTCCCTTTGTGCTTCACATTTCCGAAGCTTTTCACCATTAAGAAAATAGTCTGTCCATCTATTCTTCCTACCAAAGTGCATAACCTCATATTTCCCACACTATATTCCATCTGCCACTTCTTGCCCACTCTCCTAGTCTGTCCAAATCCTTCTACAGCTTCCAGCTCCCTAAGCCCTACTTGTCCTTCCACCTAACTTTGTGACAGCTGCAATGTTGAAAACAATGCTCTCAGTTCCTTCATCCAGATAGTTAATGTGTAGCGTGAATTGTGGTCCCAACACTGACTCCTGCTGCACTTCACTAGCTACTGGCTGCTGTTGTGGAAAGGATCCCGTTATCCCTACTCTCTGCCTTCTGCCAATTAGCCAATCCTCTATTCATGCCAGTACCTTGCACCTAACACCATGGGCTGTTATCTTATTTAGCAGAATCCTGCTTGGTACCTTGTCAAAAGCCTTCTGGAAGTCTAAATAGATCCTTTGTCTAACTTACTTGTTAAGTCTTCAAAGAATTCTAACAGATTTATCAGCCGTGCCCTCCGCACGACAAAGCTGTCTGGCTCAGACCTATTTTACTGAACACTTCTAAGTAGCCTGCAATCTTAATAATGGACTCTAAAATCTTGCCAATGACTGAAGTCAGGCTAACTGGCTTATAGTTTCCTAACTTCTGCCTCCTTCCCTTCTTAAACAAGAGCATTCATTAGCCATTTTTCAGTCCTCTTGGGCCCTCCCTGACTCCAGTGATTCCTGAAAGATCACCACAAATGTGCCTACAATCCCCTCAGCTATCTCCCTCAGAATTCTGGGGTGTAGTCCATCCAGACCCAAGCTATTCCTGGTTGGGAAAGGGCAGCACAGTGGGTCAGTGGTTAGCACTGCAGCCTCATAGTGCCAGGGTCCCCAGGTTCAATTCCAGCCTTGGGTAACTGTCTGTGCGGAGTTTGTACATTCTCCCCGTGTCTGTGTGGGTTTCCTCCAGGTGCTCCAGTTTCTTTGCACAGTCCAAAGCTGTGTAGGTTATGTGGATTGGCCATGGTGTCCAGAGATGTGTAGGCTCGCCTATGCCTCTACTCCCAGCCTACCTGATACTCAGTCTGTGGCTCCCTGGACATACAGAGCTCTAACTCGCGTGAAGTTAATACACATGGAACATAGTGAAATCAGCCCCTCATGTGAAGAACTCATTCTACTCTCGAGAGATCTGACACCACCCTGTTCGTCTGTAATGCACAGGTAGCCATTTTGATGACACTCTTTGCATTTGGGCCAAATATTCTATGGAAGAATCTGGTAGTCTTCTGGTCACCCATTACTAATACTAGATTTTATTCAATTAATCGAGTTTAATTTGTCCAACTGCCATGATAGAACTTAATATTTGCAGATCTCTGGTATGCAGGTCTCAGAGGTTATGTAACTGGACTGGTACCCAATGTCCTGTACCCACAGCAGTTATTTCATGGATTTTGGGTCAGTTACATTGTTGTAGTTATAAGATTGAACTAGTAATTCAGAGAACTATGAATAGCTGGTACCTCTTTCCTTTATTTACTTCCCAGCTCCCTTCCCCCTCCATAGTCCTGATGATGGGTCTAGGCCCGAAACGTTGACTCTTTCGCACCCTCGATGCTGTCTGACCAGCTGTGTTCTTCCAGCTCCACACTGTACCAAGGAACATGACCTTGAAGCTGTTGTATGATTAAAGAAACCCAATGGCCACATATCCTTTCTCAAATGTCCGATCTATTATTTGTCTCTTACAACAGTGACGAGCGTTCAAAAATATAGGTCCAAATCATCTGGCATCTGAATACTTAGAGTTGGGACATAAATTGGGAGATACACATCTATTTCTCATGGAAATTCTAATGGACAAGCATGCCCTGAAATTGGCTAGCAATTTTCATCTTCCAAAGAGCGGATTTCCACTGCCAGGAACCCTGCATGAACATTTTTGACACTAAGCTCAGTGCTGAGACTTTGCAGATACACTGTAGTTATCTGCAGGCTTACACAGGACAAGTTATATAGATTACCATCTAGTCCAGTTCCATGATCAAACAGTGTAACTCAACTGTGTACCATAAAGGTTCCTCCTAACTACCCCTCAACTACTCTCTGAGTATCCTTCTGTAATTGACCTGACAATCCCCAAACTAACCCATCAACCCTCCACAACCCTATCCAACTACCCTCAATAAAACCTAACTATCCTTAGAAATGACCCAATTAGTCCCTGACCAGATCATGCTACCTTCTGACAAGACTAGACCATCGCTGACCTGGCCAAACCAGCTTCACAGCCATATCTAATTGTATGAGCCAATGACTCTTAGACCCATCTAACCCAGCCACTGCCTCCCCAGAAAGGATCTTATTAGCACCCTGACTCAGACCTAACTAATCTCAAAAGAAGTCAAATACTCATCCACAACCACACCCAACCATCCTCAGCCTAATCCAACTACCCCTCAATCCGAGTAAACCTCAAGAAGTTAATTATCTTCAACCAACCACACAACTGGCAAAACTGACCGGTCAAGCTCCCACTACAACTTTAACAGCACCTGACCGTCCGATAGGCCTCCCAACCCAATCTGCTCACAGTCCACCTGACAATCACTGATGCAAGTAGCTGCTCACTCCCCTTAATCATTTATCCATGTCTGTTATTCACAGACAGATTCACCCATTCACCTTTCAATAACTCATTCTTTCATGGAAAGATTTGGAACTTTAACTGTGCAGCTACTGCTAGGGAAAGAGGGCAAGTCCTTCCTTCGTCCACCTCTATTTGAGTTCAATGAACTTGCAAGGGAATGTTTGCACCAACCCTTTGTTGCTTCAACTGGGATTTGAACGTATAGATGTAAAATCATAAAAGAGGTGGGTTGCAGAAATCTTTGTGAACAGTATCAATGAGCTCAGCACTAATGCTGGCTGTAAGTCCTGAGCATAGGCTTATTAATTAAAATAACCATACTCCTGTTGAACAAGTGCTTAAATGAGCTAAAAATGGTGCTAATCAGCTATCAGTTGGAGTTAAAGTCAAGTTAAAGATGCTGATTATAATATGTTAAGTGATCTAAATATCTCAGGTGAAAACAGATGTGCAAAGACTTTATTTACCTGAATTATGTATACCGAGTGCAATAGCAAGCTTAAACAAATGACATCTTATTACAATTCAACTACCTTTTGTAATCTGTGCACCCAATCAACTATAGTCCCCATTTAGTGGTGGTAATTTATAGTTTGTGCTAAGCACTCCATTTCTAACGATTCAATCATGATATTCGTACTGTGAAACATTTTGAAATGCCCTGAGGCCCCAAAAGGTGCAATACAAATGCAAACCTTTTCTTGCTTTATCAAAAGAAGTCTTTTCCTATCACATTGAAGCCTTTCCGAAATTGCGTAAAGATACAGATATATTAAATGTTTCTGAATCACGTACCATAAGGTTTGTAGGCTCCTGTTTACTTTGAGCATATTTCCGAACCACCTCGCTGCTTCATTGTCCAGTTTGTTTGCTGTAAGCCTAATTTAGAAAAGTCACATTTTCAGAATATTACCAAACTCTGCCGTGGCTAACTGAGGTTTGGTGAAGAGATTATTAATGTGAGCGTTCGGTAAAGTTAAAATGTATTATTCAGAAAGTACCATCCCTGAAATGCCAGTTTTCATTTTTGTAATCTGTTTACTTCCAATAAAAATTCCTCCCGTTTTGCCACAGCTTTCCAACCAAATACATCTGGATAAAGGAGTATTAGGAAGTGGAAAGCCCTTTCGCCGGACCATTATTCTATCTTACTGTTCTGTTCTGCAACTCTTTTTTTCCAGCCTGCCTCTCTTAGGTTCATTTTTTTTTCTCCTTGCTTGTTCAAGGATGTGGGATTTGTTTGGTGAGCCAACATTTATTCCCAGTTCCTAAATGGGCAGGTGATAATGAGTTGCCTTCTTGGTCTGCTGAAGTCCATGAGGGTTAGTGAAAGGATAGCGCTGTTTAGGAAGACAATTGCAGGGGGTTTGACCCAGTGGCACCAAAGAACTTACATCATTCCAAGTCAAGACAGCATGTTATTTGGAAGGGAACCTGCAGGTGGTGAGGCTCTCATGCATCTGCTGCCATTGCTCATCCACATGATAAAGATGGTGGGTTTTGAAATTTTGCAGAGTAAGCTATCTTCTAGGCATGAGTATGGTGCCATTGTAAAGCTTTAACCTTATTTTTGTGGGTTTCATTTTTGGATCATCATGTTGAACCACTTTGCACAAGTCTGTGAATTTCATGTTGCATGATGACCAGTGTTTATCAGATGTTTTATGTTGATCTGATGTTCTCTTTCTGTAACCCTCATTCCAATAGCGTGGGAGTGAGCAAAAATCCCTGTCATTTAGAATGCTGGTCAAAAACACGCCAATTTTTAACAGAATTTTTAAAACAAAAGACAACGCTCTGGAATGTGCAATCACAGGGATAGCTGTCTGGAATCATGGTTCAGTTAGAAATCTTATTCATGCCTCAGCCCTAAAGGAACAATGAGCCAGACTTAAAACAACAACTTCAGACATCTTGGACTCTTCAGAGGTACTAAGGCATTCAACTTCAATTAATATTCATTCGCAGAAATACTGGACATTCTGCTGAATCAAAATACATTTACACTTACTGTAAACCATCAGGAAGCTAATTCACCACAAAAGAGGTCAACAGAAATACAATGGAGAACACAGATTTGAGTGGTGATAACAGAGCACACAGTCTGCATAGCTGCTAGCCCTGGTCTGGGAGGGGGAGGGAGAGGGCCATTCCTGCAGCTGCCAACGGAAGAGGGATTCCAGACAGTTACTCTCCCCGAGAACTATCTGCACAGCTATTTCCCTGTAACCCACCGACACAGGGCTGTTCCATAACTGGAACCAACAGCAACCGAACACGACCAGCAGATCTGATGACCGACGACCTGCGAAAACCACCAACATGACTGACAAGGCCTCAGACACATCCTGAGGGAAAAACCAGCTCGCAAGCACCACAAAGTAAGAAAACACAAGTTCTCAAAACAGACTGAACACCGTCTGAAGTCTTCAGTGAAGCATTGGCTACAGCAAGTGGAAACAGATTCTATTATGCTGCTTGGCCTGCTGTGTTCATCTAACTCCACACTTTGTTATCTCTAACAGCTGTATTTCAAAATTGTGTTTATCCCCAGTGGTAAGCCTATTTCCTTGAGACCCAAAGTATCCAACCCAGATAGCAGGGAGGGGAAGGTTGGTTGGTGGCAGTGCAGGGCACCCCAAAGTCTGGAAGTCTGATTAAAATGTCTGTGTTTGAAACTACTGTTTAGTTTCTAATAGTAATTAGCCTGTATTGAGTTAATAACTGATAATGTCAGTTTCACTGTTTCGAATTTGCTTTTTTTTAACTCAGGTATTTTATTCACCTTAGTTTTATTTCCCTGTTTATTACTTACACTTTTTATTTGTTGTGATATACTCGCCTTTGCATTTAATTAGCACAGAGATTCTTTGCCCTGAAACACCTCTCTAATGCCTTCTTCACTTCACCTTCCTAAATTAAGTCTAGTGTCAGAACCAGGGAGCTGGTGAACAATAAACCAGATAGCACTCCCTACAACAGTCACAAACCTTGGCTCACCTTTTAACTTGACTGAACCAACCTGCCGTATGGTGCATAGTCGTTCATCAGAACCTTCAGCCATTAACTCTCTGGTGGCCATCTGTACGTGCTCATCGTGCTTCTTTGTCGCTATGTGCAAAATGATCTGGCTTTTTGCAATGAGAACACTGGTTTCTCTGTGCTTGACATGCCTTCTTCTCTTTTGCATGATGTCTTCTGCAATGTGTGCATTCTGTCCTGTGTGTGATTATTCTGCTCTGTGTATCTGGAGCATCTGTCAGCCTAATACAGGACTTGCTTTGTGCTACCACGTAGTGCTCTGGTTGTTGATTCAAAAGATCGGCAATTCTGCACCACTCAGTTGCTCTCCTGGTGTAATTCTATGTTGTCTCAGGTTGTGTGTTTTTACTTTTGAATCTAAATCCTAATACAATCCTGTCTCTAACTAACTCACCCTCTAACTGTGCAAACGCACAGGTATCTGCTACCTAAGTAATGATATTACATTTTGATCAATAGACTATTTGTCTCTGTAATACACACCATTCACACATAATTCCTTTGGGGCTAAAACATGCTTTCAAAGCTTTTAAAATTTCTGCTCTTTTCTTTCTGACATTCAGAGACTTAGGGTGGAACCTATTCTGAAACAGTCTCCTCCCAACAGTGATAGAAGTGCCATGACTTGTACTTGTTCTGATTTACTCAAGAAATCCATTGCATTTCATAACTCGGCCATTATTCAAGGAAGAATTCCCGGTTCTACCTCATTTCCAAAGTTCCTGCCACAGTGGATAGCCAAGCACACTTCACTCAGCATGCCATTGAATGGTTTTGGCTTCTGAAGCCTACTGCTGTATTTAATCCTCACCAGGTCCATCCAGTTGCTCACATCCCCAGTAATTTAAGCAGGAACCAGTAGGTGAAAAGCTGGGTGTGGAGATACTAAGCGAATATTTGCGTCAGTATTCACTGTCTAGAAGGACATGGAAGCTAGGCAACTTGGGGAAATAAATGGTGATGTCTTGAAAAAATGTGACAGAAGAGGAAGTGCTGGAGGTCTTAAAATTCACAAAGCCAGGAAAATCCCTTGTCAAGTGCCTCCCAGAACTTTTTAGGAAGCTAGGGAAGAGATTGCTGGGCCCTTTGCTGAGCTATTTATCTCATCAATAGCCACGGGTGAGGTACCAGCAAGCTGGAGATTTGCTAATGTGGTGCCATTGTTTAAGAACGGTAGCAAGAAAAGCCAGGGAACTATAGACTGTTGAGCCCTACATCAGTGATGGTGGGGATTTGGAGGGGATTCTGAGGGACAGGATTTACTTGTATTTATACAGGCAAGGATTGATTAGGGATAGTCAACTTGGCTTTGTGCATGGAAAATCATGTTTTACTATCTTCATTAATTTTTCTATGAAGAGATAACAAAGAAGATTGTTGAAGGCACAACAACACACATTGTATATATGGACTTCAGCAAAGTTTTTGACAAGGTTCCACATGATAAGTAAGTAAAGTTAGATCACATGGGATCCAGAGGGACCAAGCCAATTGGATATAAAATTGGCTTGAAGTTAGGAGACAGAGGGTGATGGTGGATATTTGCTTTTTGGACTGGAGGCCTATGACCAGTGATATGGCAAAAGGATTGGTGCTGGGTTCACTTCTTCTTGTCATTTATACAAGCGATTTGGATGTGAATATAGCAGGTTAGTAAATTTGCTGATGACACCAAAATAGGTGGTGTAGTGGACAGTGAAGAAGATTATTTCAGAGTACAATGGAACCTTGATCAGATGGACCAGTGAGCTGAGGAGTAGCAGGTGGAGTTTAATTTAGATAAATAAGACGTTGTATTTTTATAAGGCAACCCAGAACAGGACTTATACACTTAATGGTAAGGTCCTGCTGAACAAAGAGACTTTGGGGTGCAAGTTCATAGTTCCTTGAAAGCAGAGCCACAGTTGGGCAGGGTGATGAAGAAGGCATTTGGTATGCTTGCCTTCATTGGTCAGAACATTGACTATGGGAGTTGAGATATAATGTTGTGGCCATACAGTATATTGGTGAGGCTGCATTTGGAATATTGTGTACAAATCTGGTCACCCTTCTATAATAAAGATGTTGTTAAACTTGAAAGGTTATAGGAAAGATTTACAAGAATGTTGCCAGGACTGGAGGGTTTGAGCCATATGGAGAGGCTAAATAGGCTGGGCTTCTTTCCTTGGAGCATCGTAGGCTGAACCTAATGGAGGTTTATGAATTCATGAGGGACACAGATAGGGTAAATAGACAAGGTCCTTTTCTTTGGGTAGAGCGGGTTCAAAGCTACAGGATGTAAATTTAGGGTGACAGCGGAGAGATTTAAAAAGGTCTTGAGGAGTAACTTTTTCACACAGAGGGTGGCGTGGGTATGGAACAAGCTGCCAGAGGAAGTGGTGGAGGCTGGTATAACATTTAAAACGCATTTGGATGGGTATGTGAATAGGAAGGGTTTAAAGGGATATGGGCTAGATGCTAGCAAATGAGACTAGGTCAGAGTAATAAAATGTGAGGTTGGATGAACACAGCAGGACCAGCAGCATCTCAGGAGCACAAAAGCTGATGTTTCGGGCCTAGACCCTTCATCAGAGAGGGGGAGGCGGGCCTCTCTCCCTATTTATTCCAGAACCCTCACCCCATCCCCCTCTCTGATGAAGGGTCTAGGCCCAAAATGTCAGCTTTTGTTCTCCTGAGATGCTGCTTGGCCTGCTGTGTTCATCCAGCCTCACATTTTACTATCTTGGATTCTCTAGCATCTGCAGTTCCCATTATCAATGAAAATGAAGCTTAAGACATCTGCCTCATGATGGCAGTCATATGACTACACAAGACCAGGACAGACATTTGTAGGATAGCAAACGTTGTCCCCTTGTTCAAGGGGAGTAGAGACAACCCTAGTAATTATAGACCAGTGAGCCTTACTTCGGTTGTGGGTAAAATGTTGGAGAGGATTATAAGAGATAGGATTTATAATCATCTAGAAAGGAATAATTTGGTTAGGGTTAGTCAACACGGTTTTGTGTAGGGGAAGTCGTGCCTGATGAACCTTATTGAGTTCTTTGAGAAGGTGACCAAACAGGTGGATGAGGGTAAAGCGGTTGACGTGGTGTATATGGATTTCAGTAAAGCATCTGATAAGGTTCCCCATGGTAGGCTATTGCAGAAAATACAGAGGCATGGGATTGAGGGTGATTTAGCAGTTTGGATCAGAAATTGGTTAGCTGTGAGAAGATAGAGAGTGGAGGTTGATGGGAAATATTCATCCTAGAGTTCAGTTACTAGTGGTGCACTGCAAGGATCTGTTTTGGGGCCACTGCTGTTTGTCATTTTTATAAATGACCTGGATGAGGACGTAGAAAGATGGGTTAGTAATTTTGTGGATGACACTAAAGTTGGTGGAGTTGTGGATAGTGTGGAAGGATGTTGCAGGTTACAGAGGGACATAAATAAGCTGCAGAGCTGGGCTGAGAGGTGGAAAATGGAGTTTAATGTGGAAAAGTGTGAGGTGATTCACTTTGGAAGGAGTAACAGGAATACAGAGTACTGGGCTAATGGTAAGATTCTTTGATGGTGTGGATGAGCAGAGAGATCTCGGTGTCCATGTGCATAGATTCCTGAAAGTTGCCATTCAGGTTGATACGGTTGTTAAGAAGATGTCAGGTGTGTTAGGTTTTATTGGTAGAGGGAATGAGTTTCAGAGCCATGAGGTCATGTTGTAGCTGTACAAAACTCTGGTGCGGCCGCACTTGGAGTACTGCGTACAGTTCTGGTTGCCACATTACTAGGAAAGATGTGGAAGCATTGGAAAGGATGCACCGGAGATTTACCAGGATGTTGCCTGGTATGGAGGGAAGGTCTTATGAGGAAAGGCTGAGGGACTTAAGGCTGTTTTCGTTAGAGAGAAGGAGATTAAGAGGTGACTTAATAAAGACATACAAGATGCTTAGAGGTTTAGACAGGGTGGAGAGTGAGAGCCTTTTTCCTCGGATGGTGATGGCTAGCACGAGGGGACATAGGTTTAAAGTGAGGGATGATAGATATAGGACGGAAGTCAGAGGTCGGTTCTTTACTCAGAGAGTAGTAAGGGCGTGGAATGCCCTGCCTGCAACAGTAGTAGGCTCACCAACTTTAAGGGCATTTAAATGGTCATTGGATAAACATATGGATGATAATGGAACAGTGTAGGATAGATGGGCTTCAAATTGGCTTCACAGGTCAATGCAACATTGTGGGCTGAAGGGTCTGTACTGCACTGTAATGTTCTATGTTCTATGTTCTCAATCCAAACAAAGAAGTGAGCCACAACACAATCCCCAGCTCTGAACTTATCCTTTACCTAAAAAAATTTAATTGACCTGAGCCATGAAAATTTCGGTTGGTTAAGAGGGACAAGCTTTCTAGATTCCTACTACCCTTTGAGTGAAGAAATGTTTCCTGATTTCACTCTTGAAAAGCCCAATCAATGTACTGCTTTATGCACCAGTATAGAATATGACACTGCAATTTTAGAGGCCGAGGTATGGAGTTTAAATGTATAACCACTCGCTTTATTCACTTATCAAATTAGCCATTTTGGTTGGTGTATCTTCCCTTACTTTTCCAAGGAGAAAGTGGGCCCAGAGATACAAGCATATCAGTTGTGTATATCATAGTGCCGCAAGAACTGAAGAAGTCGAATGGCGTAGAAAGAGAATATGAGTACAGGACAGGGACGTTTGGCTGCATGATTCCTGGGATGACATATGGGACTGACATATGAAGAGAGACTGGATCAGTTAGAACTATATACACCGGAGTTTAGAAAAATGAGGGAAAATATCATAGATACCTATAAAATTATAACAAGACTAGTCAGAGTCATTGCATGAAAGATGTTCCTGATGACCTAGGAGTGCAGAAACAGGGGTCATGTTCTAAGAATACGAGTGAGCCATTCAGGACTGAGATGAGGAGAAATAACTTCACTCAGGGAGTGGTGAGCATTTGGATTTCTCTGCCTCAAAAACAGTTGAGGCCAAAACATTAAATGTTTGCAAGGAGTTAGATATAGTTCTTAGGGTTAAAGGAATCAAATTCTAAGGGGCAAAAACAGGAATAGAGTATTGAGTTTGACGATCAGCCACGCTCATACTTAATGGCAGAACAGGGCTGAATGGTCTACTTCTGCTCCTATTTCCCATGCTTCTGTGATAGCATCATGCATGTGATATCCCCATATCGCCACACAATTTCTGCGAGGGAAAGAAAGAAAAAAAGATTCAGTTTTACACAAAAAAACTTGAGGAAATTAATTTCAACCCACTCCAAAACTTAAAGAAAAGTCCCGGAATTTTTGGCGAATATTTCTTAATTTCTTCATAAATGATTTCAATAGCAGGTCAGGCAATTAACAGCTAGAAAAGCGAGAGGAGCATTGGAGTCAGTGTAGACCAGCCAAACCTCAGGACTGTTCTTTAATATTTTTGCTGAACGAAAATCTACAAGAGCTACAACAACAGGGCAGAGGGTGGGAATACTGCAGTAATTAATTCATCTCTTGACTCTCCAAAATCTGTTCATCATCTACCAGACATGAGTCAGAATTGTGATGGAATACTATCCACTTGCCTGGATGACTGCAACTCCAACTGCATTCAAGAGGCTTGGCACTATCCAGGGCTAAACAGCCCATTTGACTGGTACCACATCTGTAAAAATCGCTCCCTCCACCACCAATGTTAAGTAGCAGTAGTGTGAATGATCTGCAGGATGCTCTGCAGAAATTCACCAATGGTTCTTAGCACCTTCCAGTCCCACTACCACATCCATCTAGAAAGACAAGGACAGCAGACACATGGGAACACCACCACCTGCAAGGTCCCCTCCAAGCTACTCTCCATCCTGACTTGGAAATATGTTGCCATACTGTCGCTGGGTCAAAATTCTGGAATACCCTTGCTATGGGCATTGTGGGTATACCCACGGTACATGGACTATACAGAAGTTCAAGAAGGCATTTCACCACCACTTTCTCAAGGGAGACTCTGGTTGGCAATAAAAGCCAGTGATGCCGACATCTCAGGAATGAATAGAAAAAAATCAATTTGAGTTTTAAAATGTCCAATTGATCTTGTTTTATTTTAGGAGGAGTACAGTGAAGAAAGTTCCTTTGTGTGAGATAGCTCCTTTTGCCTTATTACGAAGGTGAGATTCTGATCCAATTTTGGAACATCATCTTATGTTGCACCAACTTGACCTACTGCGTGAGGCTGACAACTTGAGCATCAATTCATGCGTTGAGAGGTGTATTACAGTCTAAAGTGATATTTTCTCAAGATCATTGTACAGACCAGAAGCGATTTCCATTGCACCTGAACTGCAGGCTTAATCCCAAGGTACACAATAAAAACTAATACCAGAGTGTCTTCAGGAAACTGTTGTCTTCCAATGCTGCAGCTAAATATTTACCTCCCTCTGTGGAAATGCCATTTGCTGCAAGACTATGGAATAAATACATTTAATTAAAAGATAACAAATTGTAGACACAATTCACAGCATACCATATATTCCAAATATAATTACTTTTTTATTTCCTCAGAAAGCAGTAACCATGAGTATGCAAAATCGCAATCTTTCCATTCAGGTTAAGTGTGACCCACTGTTGGCTGTTTTAACAATTTCATTTATAACTGCCACATTGCTAAGAATGAAGGAGCTTTGAAAAAAAGATAGGAAGCAAAAGGTAATATCCCAGTTGATAAGGTGGCTTAAAACACAGAGAGAGATAGAGAGAGCCGAGGGGCTGGTGAGATCAATAGGCAAGGTCAAGAAGTGGGAGAACGCAGAGACAGGAGACCATCATTATTTCAAGTTTGATTCACACCAATGCATTTTTTGCAGTCACGATTATCCGAGTAACTTGTATTTCAAAGATCTTCAGATTACCTATATATTTTAAAGTTCGAATAACAGTGGTGGAGATTTGGATACACTGCCTGGGAGAGTACTTGAGGTGGGTAACTTCACAAGGTTTTGTTCACAAGGCTCTAAAAAGTATTTGAATGAACACTTAAAAAGTCATAACATTCAGGGCTATGGGCCTAATGCTGGAAAGTGGGACAAGTGTGGATTTAGTGGAGTTTTGGTAGTATAGACTTAATGAGTCAAAGGACCTCTTCAGTACTGTAGGGCTCTGTAAAAAGCAAACCGAAGAAGTTCCAAAGATGAGTCACACCAGCTCAAAATTTTAACTCGGTTTCTCTCTACACAGATGTTGCCAGACTTGCTGAGTTTCTCTTGCACTCTGTTGTTTGCATTGTAAAATTCTCTCACTTCTTTAGTTGTGACCTGAAACCTAAACTGTGGATGAACTGAAATTTATTTATGTTACTTATACACCATGTCATATTGTGAAAATTTGTAAAAGACTGCTGTTCTCTAAGTTTTGTCAAAGGATGCAAAAAATATGATCTCTAGAAAGTATTTAATCTTAGTTCTATTTGCCAAAATTTGGCCCATATCCCTCTAGACCCTCCATATTCATGTACCCATCCAGATACATTTATTTAAACGTTGTAATTGTACCAGCCTTCACCACTTCCTCTGGCAAATCATTCCGTACACGCACCACCCACTGTGTGAAAATGTTGCCCCTAAGGTCCCTTTTAAATCTTTCCTCTCTTACCTTAAACCTTTCTCCTCTAGCTTTGGCCTCCCCTACCTGGGGGAAAAGACCATGGCTATTCACCCCAGCCATGCCCCTCATGATTTCTCTTGTTGTTCCCTTTAGGATTTGGTATGCTTGCAACTCTGTACTGATGAGCTTCAACTGCATCCCTATTTTTCAGCATTGCAACTAAACATCATGAGGCACTTTACAAGACTATAACTACATAAAATTAGACAACAATCCATTTAAGGAAATATTAGGACAGGTGCCCAACTATTGGGTCGAAAAGTTATGTTCTAAGAGACATTTCAAAGGATTGGAGTGAGAAAGAGAGCTTCAGGGAGGGAATTCGCAAACTCTGAACCTAGACAGCTGAGGGCACAGCCATTAATATTTTGATGAAGGGAATTAGGGAAATGCAAGTGTTTGAAATTGGAGGAGGGCAGAATTCTGACTGTGTCGCAACTGGTGGCAATTTATCATGACAGCCAAGTTAGAGTAACAGTATGTCTAAATATGATCTTTTAAATCTCCGAAAGCCAAACTCCATGGATATATCAGCACTTATTAATGTTCAGACTTCAATCTTTGTCATCAAAACTCTGTTGGAAATCTGATTACCTGAGCTCTTTTACAGAAGGATGGTTTCTTAAAGCTTGAGCAAAAGCTTCAGCACCCAAGTCTCCGACTTGATTCCCCCACATCCTGCGTTTCAATTCAAGATCCACAGTCATTCAGCTGGAAAACTTTCACATTATACAAAATGGCATGCAATTTATGACCAAATCACATACTTAAATGAGATACAACAGGGACTTTTCTCTTTGCCTCTGCACTGGTGTGTTTTGCACTACTTTGTGTTCAAGGCTCTGAAATCAGGTTTGAAATCCATGATCTTCTAATTTAGAAGCAAGAGTATTACCATTGAACCAAAGCTGATACCTTTGGAAATACCAAAACAAGTCCACGATTCATTTCAGTGATAATGATCTCAGGCCCTTGGAATATCAACACAGCTTTCAAAGAGAGGCTATAAGTTATCAATCCTATGGAATAGTCGTTGCTTTGTAGAAAGGACATTATGTACAGCACATGCCAACAAAATTTTGTGCAGCCTCTTTACTGAGCTCAAGAAGCAAACTAAATTGGTCATCAAAGCCTTCGTTATCCTTTGTGTGACTGTTCCCAGCACATTCTTAAACTGTTTCACCACGATAGCACCTTGTGCTGAAGTTATTTTCACAAGGTGTTGGAGTTGAATACACAATCTTGGCCACTTCAGAAGCTCTTTAGCAACAAATATATCCAAGGAAAATTACAACTAACCTGCACACAAAAATAAAGCTCCAAAATAAAATGTCTTAGCAACAATAAAAGTTGAAGTAACTCTGAATCCGAGAACATGACCCTAACGTGAATATTTGGGTCATTTCTTAAAACCAATATTTTAAAAAATGTACATTTTTTTTGAATTTAACAATTCAAACATGCGACACCTCATTTTTCATCCTTTCCCTTACTCACCAGAGATGTTTGAATGTCTTACTTTTCTGAACTGCTTGTGCCAGTCTTTTCCCTCCTTCAGATGTAATCATGTTGTAGCCAATGCTTTAAATCCACAAACAAGAAAACAATTAGTTAAACATTTTCTCTTCTTCATCACTGTGTCTTTTGTTATCAAAGGATCTTCACAGAAGCTGGGATTGAAATCTTATGACATTCCTTAGGAATGCTTGGTGTGTACTCTAGCCTCTTTATTGTAACAGGATCCTAAAAAAAATTACTTGGTGAATTGTATATTCTCATCACTCATGATCTTTGGTTTACTCTCAAAAGTGGTTCACAGGAACTTATTTTCTGATAGTGATGAATCAAAAAATAGTTATATAAATTAAATACATTAAATTCAGTGTGGGTAGGTGTTCATACTAACCGATTCAAAGATTAAGCTTCTGGGAACCACATTCTGAGATAGACACAATTTTCATCAATACAAGAATTAATAACTAATCCCTCATTATTTTCTCAAATGGAGAAGGACATTTGACAGCAATGATTAACACAAGCAACGTTTAAATAGGAATAGATATCCTGGTGATTCTCAGGAACTGTTATGGTAACTGTAATGATGTGATGTTTGTCTTAACAATTCAGATTAAAAGACTAGAGCAATGTTTTTTCTGTATTTATAGAAGGCTTTCTTGAAGAAATTTGTGTGAAGTTTCAAATCATTCCACCCTCTGTCAGACACCATCTGCTGACTGATAGGCCTAGCTTAGGTCTCAGGTTAGGGTATGTTGTTGCTTTTAGATGCTAGGTTTGGTAAAAAGATGCACAGAATATTTCTAAGCTGTCTCTGCACCACACTTCCAAATAGTTTAATAGTTAATCAAAGACAAATCAGCCACAAAGAGAGTTGAAAGTGATGTGAAATAAATGAGTTGATTGAATTAACTTAATGGTCACAACAGGCCCATGAGAGCCTCACAGTAAGAGTTGCATTGATTGTGACTAATGATGATGATTAATAATTTAGAAGTGGCATCTTTCATGCAAGGATTCAGTCTGAATATTTTTACAATCTTGCTGCAAACATGTCAGATCCCTGTAGCGCTCTGAATTCTAATTTAGACTTTTATTTATTCATTGGCTAAAGGCGTTGCTGGCTATACAGCATTTATTGCCCACCCCTAATTGCGCAAAGGGCAATTAAGAGTCAAACACTTTGCTATGGGTCTGGAGTCACATGTAGGCCAGATGGCAGTTTCCTTCCCTCAAGGACATTAGTGAACCAGATAGGTTTTTCCCAACAATTGACAATGGATTTACGGTCATCATTAGGCTCTTACATCCTGATATTTATCAAATTCAAATTCCACCATCTGCTGTGGCAGGATTTGAACGTGGGTCCCTTGAACATTATGTGGGTCTCTGGATTAACCGTTCAGCAATAATACCTCTAGGCCAGCGCGTTCTTCTTTGCATTACAGTTCTTTCTCGAATGTGTGTCAACGTACATGTGATTCTTTACACGTGTAATCTTGTTTCTATTTCTATTATTGTGTGAGATTCTAATCTGACAAATTCATGACTAGATGGAACTACACATCAGAAAGGAGATGCTTCCTGATGTAACAGAAACTGAAAGGGAAACGTTATCACCGCTGCACACCACACACACACACACACACACACACACACACACACACACACACACTTTCATGCACGCAGCTGATGGGCTGTTTTGACAATACTGTGGATTTAGCAACCAGCAACTATTTGCATGACACCATCCCATGCCTTTTTAGTCTTAAAAATAAGACACTGCGTAACTTGGCCTCTAACTACACGAATAGTATAGTTTTAGATTGATGTTCTGTATGAACTAATTGAAGCAAACCCACTTACGCCAATTTGAGTAGACTTGGACATTCATCAATAAGTGTTGAAACATACTGGGCACCAGCGTCAGTAATCTGATTTTTGTATAAGCTGGAAAAACAGATATGAATAAAGACATTACACAATGATAATGGGGTCTTGCACAGAGAAAATATAGTAACAATCCCACTCGAATCAGCAATCGCTGGTTGCTGATCATTAGGAAGAACAATCTATCCTCCTTCAATTTTCCAAGACCTCAGTAATACCTGAGTTCTGCCTTCCAGCTTCTGTTTCTTATGCTCTTTGCAATGCCTACTTTATTCATTCTACCTTAATTTTACTTCATCCTTCAGGTCCAAAACTTTGGAATTTTATCCTTAAACTTCACCAATCATTTTCTCCCTTTAATCTCACTTGTAAATCTCCCATTTAAACAAAATTTTGAATATCAGTCCCAATGTCTTGTGTGCTTCAGTGGCAAATTTCCTCTCACAATTGTCTGATGTGTTATGGAGCCAGTAGAATCCCTACAGTGTGGAAGCAGGCCATTCGGCCTGTCGAGGCCACACCACCCGTTCTAAAGTGCATCCCTAACGATCCTTATAACCTGAGTTCCCCATAGCTAAACCATGTAGCCGGAACATCCCTGGACACTATGGGAAATTTAGCTTGGTCAATCCACCCAATTTTGCACATCTTTGATCATGGGAGAAAACCCGTGCAGACACAGGGAGAACAGGCTGAGGCTGGAATCAACTCTGGGTCCCTGCCACTACGAGGTAGCAATGCTGACCAATGAGTCACTATGCCACACAGATAAAGGCTGTTCAGCCCATCAAATGCATGCCAGTTCTCTGAAAATAAACCTAAAACAGTCCCATTCACTCACTTTACCATTTTATCCCTGCAAGTTTATTTCCCATTCAATTTCTCTTCAAAATCATTCATCATTTCAACTTTCACCTCCTTTGTGGACAGCAAAATCTGTATTAATAAATGAAATACATTGTTTTTAGTTCCATGCGTCTGAATCCTACAGCTTATTGCTCACCCTCCTGTCAAAAAAGTCAGCCACTGATGAAGCAACTTTGCAAAGATTGCCTGGATACAGATATTATGCTGTGGGTCAGCTTTACCAAGCTCAGTATGGCACCTCCTTACCCCTAGTGGAAAGAGGTACCACCTTCTAGTGTTGCCAATCAGGCTTTGTTTTGAGTCCCAGTAGCATCAGAACCCAGTATATATCCCAAACTCAGGTCAGACTAGATTTCTGAATTGGGAGGAATTGGTCATATAGGAGGGGTATCAACCTGGGGCCTGGTGCCCTTGATGAACACAGGGCACATTCCTTTCTTTTTTTTAAAAGGCTAGAATTGATGAAGAAGCAGCATGGATACTCTTTCTTGTCTCCCCTTGCCAACTTCATTATGGCAAGGTCAGTGTTATGTTCAATCACTTGGTTTATGACCAAGACCGATTTCCCAATAACAAGTCTTTTCAAAAGACAGATAGACTGCCAATTTCAGCGCCAGCCTGAGTACAATATTTTGCAAAACCGGCATGTTGACATTGGGTTTACAATCTGACATCAAACTGCCATCGAGATGATAGCAGTCCTGGTTTCAGAGTTTTATTTGGGCTGCCTTCTATTATTTATTTGTGCATGTTGTATTGTGTGAACAGCTGAAGGCAGATCTCCTAACAGTGTATGTAGACTTGAACATGTTGTGTAGCCTTTCACATCACAGTATGCCACAGCAATAGACTGATTGTCAACTCTAAATTAAATACAACGGAAAAGTCCAAAACTAGCTCATGTCAGAATCTTATCAGTAAAACAGAGGGAAGCAGACCTCAAAATCAGAGGCCCTTTGAATTAGATTAGGTAATTGATTCAATTAATGAATTAACCTTCCCTGAAAATGCCTTTCTCCTGAGCAAAGAGCAGAGGTGACAGAGAACTGAAATACAAAACAAAAATCCACCATTCTGATGACTGAAAGATATCCTTTATAGAAATACAAACTGTAATAAAAATCAACTTGTTGCAAACACATTGTCAACAGGAAACGTTCAAAATTTGCTAGCACCACAACACGAATTATTCAGAACAAAACTCCTCCCCAAATTAGAATCAGTTCTTACAAAATGTTTTCTGGAAAACAGTAACCAGTAACAGTTAAACACAGGCAGTGAAAAGCTTTTGCCCTGTGGCATTATTCTAAACAATCTCACAATTAAATTTGGCATCATAACTGTTCTAAAAACCTCATCATTTCTACAGTGTGGAGCCCACATTTGCACCCAGCACTCAAACCGAGGTCTAATTGAAATCTTGTAAGGACTAATAATTATCTATTGACTTTTATATATATTTTTGTAATAAAATCCTAAAACGTAACTCCTTACAGCTTCATCAGCTGGAATGCTGCCTTTAATGTCTTGCGAAGCTGTACGCCCAAAACTGTCTGTTGTTCCACACTTTCATTTAGAGTATAATTACCATTTTTAAAAACAAAAATCCACTACCTCACACTTACTGTCATTGAATTCCACGTTATATTTTTACACTACTCCTTCATTCTTCAGAAGAAATTGCTTACTCCCCCTACTTTGGTATAAACCATTAATTTCAATATTATTCCCCATATGTATCTATTTAGATATTGATCACATACAGCGAATAGAAGCTTGTACCTTAAACAATCAGATGTATCAATGCATGAACTTTATGGTAAAAATCCCTTATTGAAACACTTAATACAAATGGGAATTATCTATATACTGTTTGCAACGAATTCAACTGTCACTATATGTCCTAACTTTCAAGGGAAGAATGTAATCTGAATATCTTTTTACCTTGATAACTTACCCAAGAAATTGAACAATTTTATACTTTCTAAGTTCTTCGGATAGCACTTAGAACTCCCTCATCTGTGATTTGATTTGCATTCAACCTGAATAAAGTCACAGTAGGAGATATTAGGATGACCGAAGTAAACAAAGTCATATGGCACTATTTGTGACATTGCTGTGTACAAGATGACTGGTCCATTTCCTACAGCAATTACTACACTTCCAAAGTAATATCTTGATTGCAAAATGCTTTGGGAAATCTGAAGGTTCTGGAAGGTGTTCTTTAAGTGAAAATGTTTCCTCTCATAGAACCAAGATAACCAATCTGAGAGTTTGCTTTGGAAAAGTACGTGGTAATTTGGATCAACCAATGACCAGATTAAAAACTCATCCAACAAGGACCCGCTTGCTGTAATTTTCAAATGATTTCAAAGGGGTAGCTAGTGACCTCACCTAAAGCAAGAGAAGACCTCGGAGACTCTGCAAATAGCCATTTGTAGAATCAGTTGCATAACCAATGGGTGGAAAATGTGGCATGCACATTCCAACCCATTTATACTCAGGTTTTGGTAGTGTAAATGATTCCTGAAGGGTCAATGGAGGCCATTCACAAAATAGCCATTAAATATTTTTCTGTGCATTTTTGTGGGAACTGCAGGAAGCCTTGCTAGCCAGAGTTAACAATCTGTAGCATATTTGACCTGCATATGTACAATAGCATAAAATCTAAGCAAATGTAGTTTGAGAGTACAGATTCGCGCATCAGCAAAAACTATACCTTTTAGAGATTTATTCTTGGGAGGTAAATATTGCAGGTAAGCCTGGCATTGATGAACAATCACAAGTTTACTACAACTGAATGGTTTGATAGCCCACAGACCTGTGATTGGAGTCCACATAGACCAGGGACAGTGATGTTAATGAAACTGCTTTTAACAAAATTATAATCCTTCATGAGAGATTGCAATAAAAGTGAACATGAAGTGGAGTTTCTGCTTTTTTTTTATTTCTTGAATCATTTTTAAAGTGAAACAAAATTCCCCACAAGATTTACCACACATTCTTTGGCTTGTTAGTCTAGGCCCAGAATCAATTGAGCAGAAAAACTATTAGTCTATAGCTGTACCACATTTTACACTTTAAGCATTGTCAAGTTCTGATAAAAATAACTTTGTGAGAGATCCCTCTATGCATGCAGTTAAATAAATCTATTAGAAAAGATTCCTTTAAATTGCAAATCTGGTTAGTATACAGAGAACTGAAAACTAACATTCCCCTTGATCCACGCTTACATAGATGAACCTGCATGTAAGTAAACCCTCAGACACAATGAAAGAATAGAATGGACCCCCATTTCTGAAGACCCGAAACGTCAGCTTTCCTGCTCCTCTGATGCTGCCTGACCTCCTGTGTTCTTCCAGTTCCACACTGTGTTATCTCTGACTCCAGCATCTGCAGTTCTTACTATCTCTAAAAGAATAGAAGGATGTATTTATGTATCTTACCCGATAATGCGAAGTTTACTGAAGCAATGAATTAGTTCTCTCACTCCGTAGTCATTGATGTTGTTATTGTCTAACTCAAGCCCAATTGTTTCCTGAAGGTCGCGTAAAATAAAAGTGATTGCACTGCAGTCTGCTGAGTAGACATTGCAATAGGTGAACTTTATATAGTCTTGATGAATTTTCTTGGCAGCGGGTCTGGCTACTTCTTTGCTCTGCACTTCAAATATGCATCTCACCAGCCACTTGAAGCTTGGGACAGCTTGCATCCGATAGAAATCATTGTTCATGTATGTTTTCACACAGCCAACAAGGTAGGATTTCAATGCTGCTCTCTTCCTTTGAATGCTTATTTGGCAAGTTAAATGATTCAGTACATCTACCTTGGTTTTGGAAAGCAAGCCACAAAGAAAGAAAACAATTAGTTGAAAGTGTTCTTGGGACACGAGCAAGTGTTCTTTTGAACTCCTCTGGGTGTTTTTGCATGAGACTGAAGAGGTGAATGGACATGACTGCCCTCCATGTGGTATCTTGCCAGTAAAAGACATAATGATTTCCTTCGCACTAATTCTCTCATTAACAACTAGGAAAAGCGCAGTGAAAAATGACTGGAGGGTCAGATGAAGGAATTCATAAGTGGATTGGTTCCCACATCCATCATAGTGGCCTGCACTCTTGACAAAACCCAACTGTAAATCCTCCTCTGAGATGCCAGCTGCTGCAATTTGCTCCTGACTAAAGATAAAGTTATTGCTTTCAATTCCCTCTTTTGCCAATTTTCCCAAACTCATTAGAGAATCCCTCTTCGCTTTGAACGTCTCACTTTGACTTTTGTTTCTTTTGTTCAACCCCGTTTTGGAAGAACGGTTTAGGAAAACCTCCAACATCAACAGGTAGATGTCAGTCAATGTTACATAATCCAATATTTGTTGGGAGTTACATTCCGACTGTAAGTGTTTGTAACATTTAAATATAATCCAGCAGAACAATGGCACTGAACATAAACTACACAGATGGGGGTTTGCCTCCAGCTGGGTCAAAACCAAAGTTTGATGGGGTTGATTTTTGAAGAACTTCTTCAAATATTGCAGTAAATTATCCTTTGTAAAGCCCTTTAGTGTCACTCTCTTTCTCACCATTCTCAATGGTAGGTTTGTGCCAGTTCTTGCCGTCAATAATTTTTTGGAACCTTTTAATAACTTTCCTCGGAGAAGATTCATCAACAGAGTGAGCGGATGTGTGGGGTCAAAGGGTGAAGAGACATCAGGGATATCACTCAGGTCGCAATCAACACTAATTTCATCAAACCCGTCCAGTGTGAAGAGAACAGAATCTGGGTGTTGTCGGATGTAACTAAATATCTCATCAGCGTCTTTGTCAGGGTAACAGTTGTATTTGAACAGTAAATCTCTGAGAGAAAATTTATCTTCCTCTCTAAAGCTATTGAACATTCGGCATCTAAATTTGAAGAAGAATTTAACATCAGCACAGAGCTCTCCTTTGGACCACAGGTTCTGAAGTCTCTGGAGCAGGATGGTCTTACCAACCCCAGCATCACCGGTTACAAACACTGTCTCTGCATCCTCGTTGATGATGCCTGTGTCACTGAACAAATCCTCCAAGTTGGAAATGGTTCCTTTGGTTTCATTGACTCCATTGATTAGTTCCATAAGAGTCTCAGTGTATGTATCATCCAGTAAGATGTCTTCTTTCTGGACATACGATGTGACGAACTTTGTTTCCCTTTTCAATTGACATCTAAGCTTTTCGGAATACTGACAAACTTGGAAATCAGAAATTTGAAATAAATGTTTTTAATCACAACAGAAAATATATTTCTTTGTTTTACACAAGTTAGGCCCCATTGTGTAATTTAGATCCCTACTTCTTCCCCAATTCCCCCTTCAAATGATGTTCTATTTTCTTGATGTTGCAGGCTTGGTTTCATCAAGAATATAATTTTACTCACCAGCGTCTGTGAAGAGAATTGTCTTTCTCACTAAATGCTCAGATGGTTGATGCTCAATTATTTTTATCCAGTCCTGCAGCTCTGGATAAACATCCTTAGCCTTGTACATCACATATACAAAATACTCAGCGGCTTCATGTCCTTTGTTGCATATTATGTCAAGGATTTCATGCACCTAAAGAAAATGTAGCAATAAATTTGATGGTATCAAAAATAAACAGTTTCAAGATGGCAAATTAATGTGTTAATGGCTTATAATATTCTCAAGACTGCTTTAGATCTGTTATTCATATCCCACTTCACCCTTTTTACCTATTATTTGCGTTCCTCCTGATCTACACTAATCTACCAATACATATAAATCCCATGGTTCACCTTACCTTACCTCATTTCCAGTATCTCATTTTGGGTTATGTTGTCAACTTGCCTTATGTCAGTACATACTTTCTTCCACTATTCAACTCACAACGTCCAATCATATTGATTCTACTTAAGACAAACCTCTGCCAAACATTAAGATTGACAAGTCGCCAGGCCCGGACCAGATTTGTCCTCGGCTGCTTTCGGAAGCGAGAAATGAAATTGCTTCGCCACTTGCGAAGATCTTTGCATCCTCGCTCTCCACTGGAGTCGTACCTGAGGACTGGAGAGAGGCAAATGTAATTCCTCACTTCAAGAAAGGAAATAGGGAAATCCCCGGCAATTACAGACCAGTAAGTCTCACGTCTGTCGTCTGCAAGGTGTTAGAAAGGATTCTGAGGGATAGGATTTATGACCATCTGGAAGAGCATGGCTTGATCAAATACAGTCAACACGGCTTTGTGAGGGGTAGGTCATGCCTCACAAACCTTATCGAGTTTTTTGAGGATGTGACTAGAAAAGTTGATGAGGGTCGAGCTGTGGATGTGGTGTATATGGACTTCAGTAAGGCATTTGATAAGGTTCCCCATGGTAGGCTCATTCAGAAGGTCAGGAGGAATGGGATACAGGGGAACTTAGCTGCTTGGATACAGAATTGGCTGGCCAACAGAAGACAGCGAGTGGTAGTAGAAGGAAAATATTCTGCCTGGAAGTCAGTGGTGAGTGGGGTTCCACAGGGCTCTGTCCTTGGGCCTCTACTGTTTGTAATTTTTATTAATGACTTGGATGAGGGGATTGAAGGATGGGTCAGCAAGTTTGCAGATGACACAAAGGTCGGAGGTGTCGTTGACAGTGTAGAGGGCTGTTGTAGGCTGCAGCGGGACATTGACAGGATGCAGAGATGGGCTGAGAGGTGGCAGATGGAGTTCAACCTGGATAAATGCGAGGTGATGCATTTTGGAAGGTCGAATTTGAAAGCTGAGTACAGGATTAAGGATAGGATTCTTGGCAGTGTGGAGGAACAGAGGGATCTTGGTGTGCAGATACATAGATCCCTTAAAATGGCCACCCAAGTGGACAGGGTTGTTAAGAAAGCATACACTGTTTTGGCTTTCATTAACAAGGCGACTGAGTTTAAGAGTCGTGAGATCTTGTTGCAGCTCTATAAAACTTTGGTTAGACCGTACTTGGAATACTGCGACCAGTTCTGGTCGCCCTATTATAGGAAAGATGTGGATGCTTTGGACAGGGTTCAGAGGAGGTTTACCAGGATGCTGCCTGGACTGGAGGGCTTATCTTATGAAGACAGGTTGACTGAGCTCGGTCTCTTTTCATTGGAGAAAAGGAGGAGGAGAGGGGTCCTAATTGAGGTATACAACATAATGAGAGGCATAGATAGAGTTGATAGCCAGAGACTATTTCCCAGGGCAGAAATGGCTAGCATGAGGGGTCATAGTTTTAAGCTGGTTGGTGGAAAGTATAGAGGGGATGTCAGAGGCGGGTTCTTTACACAGAGTTGTGAGAGCATGGAATGCGTTGCCAGCAGCAGTTGTGGAAGCAAGGTCATTGGGGTCATTTAAGAGACTGCTGGACATGCATATGGTCACAGAAATTTGAGGATGCATACATGAGGATCAATGGTCGGCACAACATTGTGGGCTGAAGGGCCTGTTCTGTGCTGTACTGTTCTATGTTCTATGTTCTATGTTCTCTCTTTTAGTTATTGACCACTTATTGTCCTTAAAAAAGTTTTCATAATTCCATTGTGTTTGATCAAGTCTTCAGTCATCTCTATTAACTCTCCAGCAAATGTTCAGTGTCCATTTCCTTAATTCTCCTGCATTGGGATTTTGTCTTTTATATGTTGAAGGTTTTCTAGAAATAAGTTTTAAGATTTAAAAACCGGCTGGTCTCTGCAACATTTCTGGTAAGCAAAGCCCGTAATAGGAGCACAGTTGTGATGCCTAACATTGGGGATATAATTAACATAGTCCATCTCTTAAAGACAACTGAATAAATACAATCCCAAATGTATTAATGTAATTTTAGAACATAGAACATAGAACATTACAGCACAGTACACTCTCCACCCTATCTAATCCCCTCATCATCTTGTATGTCTCTATTAAGCCGCCTCTTAACCTTCTTCTCTCTAATGAAAACAGCTTCAAGTACCTCAGCCTTTCCTCATAAGACCTTCTCTCCATACCAGGCAACATCCTGGTAAATCTCCTCTGCACACTTTCCAATGCTTCCACATCCTTTCTATAACGCGGTGACCAGAACTGTATGCAATACTCCAAGTGCAGCCACACCAGAGTTTTGTACAGCTGCAACAAGACCTCATGGCTCTGAAACTCAATCCCTCTACCAATAAAACCTAACACACCCTACATCTTCTTAACAACCCTATCAACCTGAATGGCAACTTTCAGGAATCTATGCACATGGACACCGAGATCTCTCTGCTCATCCACACCACCAAAGAATCTTACCATTAGCCCAGTATTCTGTATTCCTGTTACTCCTTCCAAAGTGAATCACCTCACACTTTTCTACATTAAACTCCATTGGCCACCTCTCAGCCTAGCTCTGCAGCTTATCTATGTCCCTCTGTAACCTGCAACATCCTTCCACACTATCCACAACTCCAACGTTAGTGTCATCCACAAAATTACTAACCCATCTTTCTACGCCCTCATCCAGGTCATTTATAAAAATGACAAACAGCAGTGGCCCCAAAACAGATCCTTGCAGTATACCACTAGAAACTGAACTCCAGGATGAACATTTCCCATCAACTACCACCCTCTGGCCTTTTTACAGCTAGCCAATTTCTGATTTCCGTATTTTCTGCAATAGCCTACCGTGGGGAGCCTTATCAAACGCTTTACTGAAATGCATATACACCACATCAACCGCTTTACCCTCATCCACCTGTTTGGTCACCTTCTCAAAGAACTCAATAAGGTTTGTGAGGCACGACCTCCCGTTCACAAAACCATGTTGACTAACTGTAATCAAATTATTCCTTTCTAGATGATTATAAATCCTATCTCTTATAATCCTCTCCAACACTTTACCCACAACCGAAGTAAGGCTCACTGGTCTATAATTACTATAATTTTGGTCACTATAATCAATATCCAGTTAAAATAAATAGCTGTGTCTTTTCAACTTCTGTTATAAGATTCACAAAACCCCTACAGTGTAGCATCAGGCCATTAGACCCATCAAGTCCAAACAACCCTGTGAAGAGCATCTCTCACAGATCCAGTCCCCTTGCCCTATTCCCATAACCCTGCATTTCCCAAGTCTAACCCACCTAGCCTGTATATCCCCAGACACAATTTAGTATGATCAATCCACCTAAACTGTATATCTTTGGACTGTGGGAGGAAATCGGAGCAGCTGGAGGAAACCCCATACAGATATAGGGAGAATGTGCAAACTCCACACAGACAGCCACCTGAGGGTGGAATTGAACCTGGATCCCTGGAGCTGTGAGGCTGCAGTGATAACCACTGCTATTGTGCCATTCATAGTAAGACTCCTCATTTAAATGTCAATGTGAAATTTCCTCTGTTCAACTTCAATCTTCAGTCTCATCTTTTCAAAAGTCTAAGAGACAAAAGCTAACATATTTCAGAAGGGTAGAATTTAACACAATGTTTGACTTATAAGGATTAAACTGGTCCTAATGACTTCATAAACAGCTTCAATTGTGCTTTTCTTTCTTTCTTTCTTTCTGTCTCACATTTCACAGTTTTATATTGATCTCTTTGGTGAATCAAATTCCCTAAATAAGGTACGGATCTCATGAACACAAGCTGTTTAAGAGCTTACTCTTAAGAACTTAAGAATTTTCCAAACAGCAGATACATCTGAAATACATCAGGTTGAAACATCTGGCACCGTCATAATTTCTCTCGGTGATGACAAATGGTTAGCGTCATTTTTTAGTTCATTCATGGAATGTAGGCCTTGTTGACCAAACGAGCATTTATCAGCCATCTCTACTTTCCCTTGAACAACATACAGTGCCTTCTTGAATGCAATTGGGTGGTTTGCCAGGCCATTTAAGGCAGAAGTCAAGAGTCAATTACATTGTTATGGGCTTGGAATCACATTTGGATCAAAAAAGATGAGTGGGAGATTTCCTTCCTTGAATATTGTGAATCAAATCTAATGTCAACATGGTCATTTCATGGTCACAGATACTGTGAAAAAAGGTTGCATCTGAACAACAGTGGGCGTTTTCCAATCCAGATTCCTATCCAATTGGTGTTACCATATCTCATGGCAGTTCGCAAATGAAGAACCTGCCTTCGCACTCGCCATCCATCATAGGCACATTCTGAAGGTGGGACGTTCATTCAAAGGGTCAAAAACTGTGGATAGCCAGCAGCCTCACTGGGAGAGGTAGGTGCTGCTGTGACAGGCAATAGACTGTGAGGCAGCCTTACATTGGAGGTGCTGTCTCCACCATTCTGAAAATGTAAAGTTGACTGAGGATGTCAATTGACAGGCAATTAGTGTGAAGGGAAAAGTGCTTTATAGAATTTTTTTTGCTACAACTGCGACCCTTTCCTCCCAGCTACTTAACATTGAAATATTAATGGAACGTAGCCTGCTACTGAAAGGCATCTGCTATTTACCACCCAGTTGCATTCAAGGGGACCTGAGTGCTTTGAGACAACAACAGCACAATAATTTCAAGCCTAACTAGCCCTTTAAT
This sequence comes from Stegostoma tigrinum, assembly GCF_030684315.1. NCBI lineage: Eukaryota > Metazoa > Chordata > Chondrichthyes > Orectolobiformes > Stegostomatidae > Stegostoma > Stegostoma tigrinum. The sequence goes on along the minus strand of NC_081355.1, from coordinate 21,319,780 downwards.
GGTTCTCATTGGTTATACTCATTACTGGTAGTCACTGCTGTGTTGAGTCCCTCCTCCAGCAAGGCCTTTTAAAATCCCTACAGTGTGGATGCAGACCAGTTGGCCCATCAAGCTCACATCAACTCTCCAAAGAGCACCCCACCCTGTCACTGTGCACCTAGCCTTCACATCCCTGGATACTACGGGCAATTTAGCAGGCCAATCCACCTAACCCTGGATATCTTGGGACTGTGGGAGGAATTCTCAGCAAGCACTGGGAGAACGTGCAAACTCCACACAGATGTCACCAGAGGCTGGATTCAAACCTGGGTACCTGGTGCTGTGAGGCAGCAGCGCTAAGCACTGAGCCACCCTGTTCTTGGTGACAGGAACATATCTCACCAACACACTCATTTCCAAGCTTCCCCTCAAGCCTCGTGGCAGAATCAAGAAACTTTGCGATTCTCTCTCTTGTCTCAGGAGCACGAGTTTGGACCATAGTCTCTACCTTGTCATCTCAGACCCAGAGAGCAGCCGGACCCTATATGCTCCTTTTTACTATAACCAAAAGAGACTGACTGAAATTACCAAAGTGTAGCATCTGGCTGTGCCTCAGGACACACTGAACTCTATCTAAATGAGAACGAGAAGTACATGCAGACTTTTTGCTGGTACTTACTTTTGTTTGGCTGACGAAGCAATTATAATTTAATGTTGAGGTTAACAATTTGTCAGCGACTTCATCTGATGCATTGTGAATGGTTACTACGTGACCAGAGTGCAGGAGATCAGTTTGTGGGCGATAGCCTGATTTCAATGACCACGGCCACTGTCTGAGTTGTTATTCGACTGTCTCCCTTGTGAAGCAAGTGGCTGTATCTTCCCTGGAATGGTTGGTGCTTGTTCAGACCGGCCACTGAAGGTTCAAACCTGGGTTTTCACCGCATGGGTCATTGCCAGGTTGTGGCTTATGATGTGTTCAGTCAACAAGGAAGTGTTTTTCTAAAAGGTGCTAGAATGTAACGCTTCTAATCTCTTTGCAAGAAGCCCTCCTTTTGCCAAACTACCAGAGTTCATCACTACTGGGATCCCATTACACAGTATAAATTCACAATCCAGCTTGATACTTGGGTGCTTCAATATTCCGTGTGCCATCATTCAAAATGAGGCATTAAGTTGAAACTCCATCCGCTGCCTCAGTTAGATGGATAAAGTACCAGGGCATTAAAGAAGAACAGGAGACCTTCTCTGTTGTGCTATCTGCTATCTCACCAACACTTCTTCGTCAACCATTATCACTAACACCACCTGGTCGTTGTCACATTGCTGTCTGTCAGACTTTGCAGCATTCAACTTCTTATAATACAGCAACTTCTATTGACATATTTAGATTAGATTTAGATTAGATTCCCTACAGTGTGGAAACAGGCATTTGGCCCAACAAGTCCACACCACCCCTTGAAGTATCCCAGCCAGACTCAATCACCTATAATCTACACATCCCTGAACACTATGGGCAATTTAGCATGGCCAATCCACCTAGCCTACACATCATTTCATGTCCAAACCAAAGTGCTTCACAGGATTGGAAAAATGCAAATATGGCACCAAGCCAGATAACATATGATCAAAATTTTGGTAAAAATATAATTGTTACTAAAACCACGAAAGTACTTATTTCCACCTTTGTAACATTGTCCACATCATTTCAATGGGAAGTTAACAGTCAACAGCATTGTTCTGGATCTGGACTTACATATGGATCAGACACTGTAAGGATGCCAGATTTCCTCCTCCGAAGAACAATCTAGTGAACCAGGTTGGCTTTTACAACTAGAAATATGATTGCCATCATGGTTGCCATTACTAAAATGAACTTTATATTCCACTTCTTTTATTTGAATTTAAATTCCATCAACTGCTATGGGGAGATTTAAACCCATGTGCCCAAAATGAAAGCCTGGGTCTCTGGTGTACTAGCCCAGTGACCTTACCACTACACCATGCCCTCACCCAGTGCAGGCAAATGAGCGTGAGTTTTGAAAATTCTCACACCTCTGGCAAGTAAAATGTAAGAGACCAACCAGAGGTGCTTTGCAACAATAAAGTGCAGAGGATGCGAAACACAACAGGGCTTCAGGAGCAGATGAACTGAGTCACTAGTGGAGAAAATTAATCATTATTATGGAGGCAGTCTTAGTGATGGTACAGATACTTGTCAGAAGCTCATTGAAATCAACTTCGGCAACAAGGTTGCACAGAGTCTGGTTCAGATTGAGGCGAGTGCCCTTTGAGAGGTATAGAGTCTGTAATAGAATCTGAAGGCAATGCAATATGGTTTTGGTCTTTCTAAATTAATTGGAGGAAATTTCCGCTCATCTGAAACTGGATTTCAGCCAAGCAGCTTGGTCATTTAAAGATTGTAGAGATATGGTAAAGTGTTGGAAGCTAAAGTGATTTTGGATAATGTCACCAAAGTGATGCAGCAAGTAAATGAGAAATAAGAAGACGCCAAGGAAAATATTCTTCAGGGGCACGAGAAGTAAATGCATGGGGACCACTGCTGCTGATTGTCTGCCTATAATTAGATAGACAAGAATGGGATCAGGCCACCCACATTACTGTACAACAGAGAGGAGCACTGGTCCGTGGGATGGTCAACTGTGTTAGAGGCTGTAGATAGGTCAAGAAGGATGAGAGGGATGGATTATCATTGTCACAGTCACAATTAGGATGTCACTGTCTCTGTCAAGAGATGTTTTGGTACTGTTGCAGAGGTGGAGATTTGATCTGAGGGTTTCAAACACAAATTTTGGGGAAAAGTGACATAGATTTGGGAAGCAAGAGGATAATCAATGTCTTTAGAGAGGGGAGTATATTGGAAATCACAAGAACAAAGGGATCCAGGGTTAGTTTTGTTTTGAGGGAAAGCACAATTAATGTAGAGTTAAGGTTAGGTTTAAGGGAACATACCTGAGTAAAGAGAACCATTAAACAAAATCAAACCTAGGAAGCATGAAAGGAAGTTCAAGGTTCAGCAGTTTAGTGGGAAAAGGGTCACATGAAGGTCTTGTGAACAAGATTATCTCAGGGAGGACAAAAGGGGAAATCCGAGAAAAACGAGAAAAGTATACAAGTTCAGGGCTAATACAGTGGGGAGCCACAGAGGAAGTTTGACCCAGTGGGATAGGGAAGTGGGAGAGGCAGCCTGTGTGATGATCTCAATCTTAGTGGCATAGGAGCCAATAAACTCCTTACTCTTCTTGTTCTTCAAAACTAAACTACAAAAGTACTTCACTGAGTGTAAAGTGCTATCGGAAGTCCTGTGATAAGAAGGCACTACATAAAGGTGAGATGATCTTCAAGGCCAGATTTTTATACTATAGGAATGCTAGAAAGGATATAGGGGAATGGCAGAGGGCATGGGGGTTGGGGAAGGAAGAGAGAGAGTGAAATATTAGCGTTGGTCAGTGACCTTGGGAGATTGCAGGTCTCTGTTGGGGAGGGCAGGGCAGATGAGATCGGGCAGCTCAGAAGGGATTTTGAAGGACTTAGAGAAAGCTTACAGATTGTGGGGTGGGGATGGGTAGGGGTTGGAAGTCCAGGATTAATTGTAAACCTGGCTTGAGGAGAATCTGAGACCATGGGGTGATTGAAGACCAGGGTGAGGTGTTGTCAGAGACCTCCAGAAGCAATTGACGGTTTTGAGCGTTGGGGCGGGGGTTAGTGGGGTGTGACTAGAGACCTCAAGGAGGAAATTGAATGGGAGCGATCAAAAGGGATGAGTCATTAGGGTGAGGGGTGGGGATTGGTTACCCAGGTGCAAAGGGCTAGTAAGGTAGAGTTACTGGATCCATTAAGTAGACAGACTCTTGGATGTACCAATGCTCACCTCCCTTCAGCTGACAAGTTTTCTTAAGACCTGGGAATTTGAACCTAGCTATTTTATGGAAAAGGGTTTAGTGGTTGCCTGGTCCCCATTCTGCCACCATTAAAACCTCAAGTGCTTGGGGTCAGATTCAGACTACTAAAGTTCCCAAACCTGCCTGTTTTGAAGGACTAAAATTACATTCATTCTTTTAATTGCACAATTGTTAAAGAAATGCAGTTCAAATCAGGTGTTACCTACCAGTTAGGGGGTGTTAAATAGCCTAGTTAGTTTGCGATGCCAAGTGTCACCAACAACATGGGGATCATTTCCTGCATTGGTTGTCCTAGCTGTCCAGAACTCACTGACCCTCAAGTTAAACTCACCACCTCTAATGAGACAATATTTCAATGATCCTCAGACTATGATGACTATGATCCCACCACTCTGCATGCGTTGAAAGAACTACAGGGGCGGCAAAATGGCTCAGTGGTTAGCACTGGTGCCTCACTGCACCAGGACCTGGGTTCGATTCCAGCCTTTGGTGACTCTCTGTGTGGAGCTTGCATGTTCTCCCTGTGTCTGGGTGGGTTTCCTCCCACAGTCTGAAGGTGTGCAGGTTGGGTGGATTGGCCATGCTAAAGTGTCCAGGGATGTGCACATTAGGTGGGTTATCCATGGCAAACATCCCACATGAGGTTACAGGGATGGGATGCTCTTCACAGGGCTGATGCAGACCTGACAAGTTGAATGAACTCCTTCTGCACTACTGTAAAGTGCCTATGATTTATTTTTACTTTGATTTACTGATTACCAAGAAGAGAAATAAATGCAACATTCCCTCGGGGAAGGAATGGTAGACATGATTATACGGAACCATGTCTTAGCAGTCAAACATTGAGTATTGTATAGCGCAGGTATTATGCTGAACCCCGCGGGTTCAGCAAAACTATTGTGGGGAGAAACATGAGAACAAAAGAGAAACGAGTTGGTCAGTTAGATGACGACTGATCGGCGTCTCAGATCTATTTTCCCACCTTTGCACTACAAACTTCACAAATAAATAATTATCAAACTCAGACTTAAAACCTCCAAATCACTTCATACACCAAGAGCCACTACCCCTTGCGCAAAGTCATTTCCTTTTGAAATTGATCTCAAAATTATGTATATTTGTTTTCAATTTCCCCACTAGAAGAAGTAGCCTCTCTGTTTCTAATATTTCATATCCTTTTGACGTTTTTAAACACAATGATCAGATCGCCCCTCGCTGATTTGTCAGCCTTGCGTACCTGGTCGTGTCGAGTTCTCTTCCTCCGTACAAGTTCCCTGTCTTCTGTGGTGAAATATCCAGACTGTAGCAGGTTTTCCAGGATGCATTCAGTGTTTTTAATTTCGTTTACTAACTCCACCCGATGTTCTGCGAGAAGATTAAGGTAAGAGGCGACTTGCTGTTTACAGGCTGCGGTCTCTTCCATAGCAAATGCTGATGTTTCTTTTTCTTCTCACTGGTATTTAAAGGAGATATCTTCCCGTAACTTTTAAGAGCTGAGATCGTAAGTGGTCCTGACGTACTGAATTCTCAAATCAAACTTCCACGAAACAAAAAAAAAGCCCCTGCATATCTCATCATATTCAACGTGAGACTTCCCCAATTGGTTGACTCACTTTCGACACAATGTTACCAGCTGTTCAGTAACCTTCTGTATGAGGAAATTCAGCATCCAGTCTAAGTTGGCTCTTGGCTGGAATGCTGCAATGCCAGAGATGCCATCTTTTAAGTGAGTTATTAAACCGGGGCCCCTGTTTGCTTTTCCAGATGAAACATTATTTGTAATGGTTCATAGGCAACGTGTAACATGCAACTTGTAATAGAAGAAGCATCAGAAACAGCAACGTGATGACCATTAAGCACGTTGGTAATCTTTGTTGAAAGTTCAACACTGACCAAGGACTGGAATCCTGCTCATTGCAGTTTGAGGTGCCTTGTTGTCAAATTGGTTGTTGCATTGAATGTTATTACAACTGTGGCCACACGTGTCTTCAAAATTGCAGCATAGGATCTTTTACTGAGAGGGCAGACAGGGTTTATGTTTAATGTCGCTTTCGAAAGATAGCACCTCTGGCAGTGCAGAATGCTCCCAGCACTGCATTATATGTACTCATGCCATGAAAGAGAAGACAATATGAAGCCAGGTGAAATTGAATACAGAGAAATAGGAAACAACACATTTCATTGGAAAGAAGTGTATCACTCTGAACTGTACAATTCTAAAGGAATGCAAAGACAGAAGGACTTTGGAGTATTGGTGAATCAATTACTGAAGGTCGCTGTGAGAATGGTCAAAATGGGCGATGGGACCTAGTCTCTATACTGGTTCAACAACAACTGCATCCAATTCTAGCTGCCACAATTTAGAAACCATGTGAAGACTTTAGAAAGGATGCAAAAGACATTTAACTGAATGGCTTCAGCAACGATAGAGTTCAGTTACTTATTGGGAAGCTGTGGCTGTTCCGAAAGAGAAGATTGAGAGCGGATTTGTGTTTAAGATCATGAGGAAACAGGAAGGAACGGATAGGCAGAAATTATAGGGACAACAAAGAAAATGCAGAGGAAACTAATTTAAAGTGGATGGCACAGCATTGGGTGACTGTCTGTGCATTTTTGCCAGGTGTGCATAGGTTTCTTCCTGGTGATCCAGTCCAAAGATGTCCGCAGGTTAGGTGGATTGGCTATGCTAAATTGCTCATAGTTTCCGACGATGTGTAGTTAGGTGGATTAGCTGTGGGAAACACAGGGTTATGGAGATAGGGTGGCGGGGTGGGTCTCAGTGGGATGCTCTTTGGAGGGTTGGTATGAACAAGATGGGCCAACTTGCCTGCTTCTGCACTGTAACTATTCTATGATTCTATAAATGAATCAAAGCTGGTATGAGTGAAACCTTCACTTATACAACTCTGCTCAGGAGTATTATGGAGATAAAATTCATTGTGACACTAGATAATTACCTGAAAAGATAAACATTTTAAACCATTCTATGATTTTGAGTCACTGGAGTAGGACTTGAGTAGACAATCTTTCACAGAGGAGCAGTTTTACCACTGAGTTAAGACAATATTTTGTTGGAAGTTACAATAGTGTATAAATTTCATATTTTATGGACTCAATGGGATGAATGGCCTCCTATGTGTTATAATGATTTTACAACATTATAAAGTATTCTTTTATTAGCAGGAAGGAGCAAATGAATGCCATGTTGGGAATGAAAATAAAATTGGGGCTGAAAGTCTTCTCCTCTTTTGGAGTACTTACATTTTAAAGTAGTAACAAGGCCCAGCCTTTCTGTGCAGTTTTGGACTCCTAGTCTGAGAAAGGACATTCTTGCTATAGAGGGAATCTAGTGAAGGTTCACCAGACTGATTCCCAGGATGGCAGCACGGACATAGGAGGAAGGACTGGATCCAGTGGGCTTGTACACACTGGAATTTAGAAGAATAAGGGGGGGGGGGGGAATCTTATAGAAACATATTAAATCCTGATAAGACTGAACAGGCCAGATGCAGGAAAGGCATGTTCCCAATGTTGGGGAAGTTCAGAACAAGAACAGTCTAAGAATAAGGACTGAGGAGAGGAAGAATTTCTTCACTAAGAATTGTGAATCTGTAGAATTCTCTCCCACAGGAAACTGTTGGGGCCGGTTTGTTAGATATATTCGAGAGACAGCCAGACATGGCCCTTGCAGCTAAAGGGAGATTAGGGCATGGACAGAAGGCAGGAGTGGCATACTGAAATTTTATAATCAGCCATGATCATATTGGCAACATCTGTGATGAAAAAGTCAGAGTTAACGTTTCAGGTCCAGTGATCCTTCCCAACCCAAAACATTAATTTTGATATTTTCTTCACTGATGCTGCCAGACCTGCTGAGCTTTTCCAGCAACTTCTGTTATTTTTTTCCTGATTTATAGCTTGCGCACTTCTTTCAGTTTTTATTTATGATCATATCGGATGTTGGTGCAGGCTCGAAGGGCTGAATGGCCTACTCCTGCACCTATTTTTTATGTTTCTTTGCGATTATTGTATCTTGTATTTCCTGTGGGGCCTTTGCCTAAACCAGATGCACTTATTGATAGGGAGAGGGTTGGAATTCCTTTAACTAGCGTTTCCTTTACCCTAATCTCTGAGGGCTAACACCCAAGTTCATGAAGACCACACTGATGTTTTGGCTTGTTTCATGTTGTTTTTGACTAAGTCACATGAGTCAAAGCCACAGAATTATAGCCTGAAACAACATTAAGAATAATTTAAAATTATTCTTAAAGTGATTCATTGTGTTGAATTTCCTTCCACTGGTCTCTTGTCCACCCTCTCATCACTTAAGGTCCTAGGGTTGCAAATCCTGCTCTCCTTTGGAAGCTGGATACTGGAATGCTTTCCTGGGCAGGTCACAAACAAGCACAATCTTCAAGTACTAGCTAGGATTACAGCCCAGAGAATGTCCACATGGGAAAGGAGAATTGTTTGATGGTGATAATGGACTGGTTGTAAAAAAAATCCAATCAATGAGATGCTGTTTGCAATAAGTTCTAACATGCTTGACATAATAAGGCTAAAGAATTTAATACTTTGATTCTTTACCATAGCATTTTTGTAATCACATTTATGTGCCAAGATATTCATTTAAAATGACATAAGGAATTGAATAGAGGGTGGTGAATTTGGTTGTAGAACTAGCAAATTGTGGAAAAAAGACATTTTGTCAAATTGCACTCGTCAAGTCAATTTTCAAGAATACCAGTTTAAGAGGAAAACCAGCGGTAACACTGTGTAACAGAAGAGTATTGATTTGTTGACAAATTAATTTTGGAAGAGCATTATCATGCACTAGTTAATGATGTTTGACAATCAACTGCCAAGCTTTGCATAAACTTAAAATCAGACAGGTTAACTTTGATGATTTAAAGCATTGCCTTGAGAAATTACTGGCAGATAGCTGTCACATATTTTGGTAAGTTGTTCTGATCAACGTAACTTTTTATTTGTTACAAACTTAAGACATTCCAACAAATTTATTTTATTGTCCACCAGTAAGTCATAACATAAATAACCATAAATAAATACAAACGTTTAGCTGCTAGCTGCCATTTCAGTGATGGAAATTCCAACTTGACACAGCTTCAGTAAAAATTATTTTAATGCAGGGTGAAAGAACAGCGATGATAGATGTCATGCTTACTTTCAAGTCTTTGTACAAATACTTTCATGTTAGTGTCAGCAGTTACAGGTTGCTCATATGCAATGAGTCACAAAGACACTTTCAGTATTTCTTGAACAGCAACAGGAAAGGCCATGGTTTGGAAACTGGTTTTCCAGATTAATTTCAGTTCTTTCAGATTGTCCCAGTCACTGCAAACCTCATAGAAAATAACTGGCAGGTTTCTTATTGTGTTCTATAGGTAGTGTTACAACTGTTGAACCTTCTACAGCTCCAATGGTGTACGATGGCTCCGGTATGTTAACCACAAAGGAAATGTCACTCACAGCACAATCCGTTTTTCTTCAGCGAACCTCTTGGCTCCTTCTGCAGAGATATCATTACCATTCAAGCTGATTAGGAAAAAAAAATTGAACAGGTTAATGCCTGTCAAAGAGATCCACAAAACTATGTCTGAGGCCCAGATGTGCACCATTGCAGAGAGCTCTCCATCAAAGAAAAATAGCAGAAGAGGTAAGAAATCCAAAGTTTTATCCCTGAACCTGACATTTCCTACGTTCTCATGATGAGGGTGAGGGTGTGGGCTATGGGCTATGCTTCATGCATGTATAATTTGTGGAGGCAAATGCCAATTTAAATGATCACCTTCCTCCACTCAAGTTGTATTTTCAAATCCCCGTTCATAGATGTACAGCACAGAAACAGACTTTTTGGTCCAAGTCTCCATGCTGACCAGATGTCCTAAATAAATCTAGTCCCATTTGCCAGTATTTGGCCCATATACCTCTGTTTGTATACCCATCCAGATGCCTTTTAAATGTTGTAATTAAACCAGCCTCCAACTCTTCCCCTGGCAGCTCATACTATACATGCACCACCCTCTGTGGGAAATGTTGCCCCTTCTGTCCCTTTCAAATCTTGCCCCTCTCACACTAAACCTTTGTCCTCTGGTTTTGGACTCCCCTACCCTGGGGAAAAAGACCTTGACTATTCATCCTATGCACGCCTCTCATGATGTTATAAACCTCTGTAAAGGTCACCCCTCAGCTTCTGATGCTCCCCGGGGGAAATAATCCCGAGCCTATTCAGCTTCTTGCTACAGCTCAAACCCTCCAACCCTGGCAACATCCTCACAAATCTGTTCTGAACCCTTTCTAGTTTAAACAACATCTTTCTTATAGCAGGTAGAGCAGAATTGAATACAGTATTCCAAAAGTGACCTAACCAATGTCCTGTACAGCCGCAACGTGATCTCCCAAAGCCAATACTCTATGCACTGACCAATAAAGGCAAGCATACCAAACATTTTCTTCACTACCCTGTCTACCTGGGACTCTACTTTCAAGGAACTACGAAACTGCACCCCTGTCTTGAACCAGGGTGTAGAGATTTGACCAAACAAGAACACGTCTGTCAGAGATAATGGGAACTACAGATGTTGGAGAATCCGAGATAACAAAGTGTGGATCTGGATGAACACAGCAGGCCAAGCAGCTTCTTTGGAGGTTTAGGCCCGAAACGTCAGCTTTTGTGCTCCTAAGATGCTGCTTGGCCTGCTGTGTTCATCCAGCTCCACACTTTGTTATCAAGAACATGTCTGTTTTTAGTTTTTGGAGTACCCTTAAGTGAGCTGAGGGACCCCCCTCCCCCTCGAAATGCACACAGAATACTTTGTGGGTGGAGGTTAGTTTTCCTTTTTTACATCAGCAAGGGTCTTCAGGTATCCTTTGGGATCATTAACTGTAGAGATGACTGTCCGCAAAAGGGGCATTAAGCTCTTGGAACAGTCAAACCTGTAAAAGAAGAAGTGTCAAGACCTGTCTAGTAATTTTAAGAAGTGTCAAACTTGTCAACACAAGTCAAGAAATGTCGAACTGTGAATTAGTGTCAAAACATGTAAAAATATATTTTTACGTGAATGAAAGTGTTTTTTAAAATAACGTGGTGTTTAAGTACTAGAATTCCATTTGTTCTCCTATGCCCATGGGTTCTTGGGGATCCTAAGTATTAAAGCATGGTAAGTGATGGGGAAAAGGTGTGGTAATAAACACTAACTTGGCATATGAGGTATGACACTCCATAAGGAGAGAGAGGAGCCTAGGGTTCCACAGTGGGTTTAAGGCGCCAAAGGAAATGATACAGGACCTTAGGGCCCTGGGCTGGCCTGCAGTGAGGAAGAGTTAAAGGGGTAAAGGACCTTGTACTGTTGTATGCTTTATACTTTCATTTTAATCTTTGGATTGTGCTGAAGCCCTGAGTAAGATTTTTCTTTTTGAAGTCTGACTAGGCAACTGGCAGCCTCTTCAGCTCTCTCCAGGTTGCCGGGCCTGGTGTCCTATCCAGTTTCTCCAACACAGTAAAAATGGAGAGTGTGGGCAGCCATTTTTAAAAAGTTGGGTCCTCGGAGCTGGGACTTTTCCCATAATATAACTCATTAATATACGATCAGGAGAAACAAAAGTCCCAACATGGACCCCTGGGAAACTCCACAATAGGCTTTATTGCAACCCAAAGAAAATTTCTTAAATGCTACTCTCCGTTTCCTGTTTCTGATGTTGCTACAGCCCCTTTAATCCCATGGGACATAACTTTGATTTCAAGTGTACTGTCTGGCACCGTATCAGATAGCTTTCTGAAATGTATGTACACCACATCAACAGCATTGATCAACCTTCTCAGTTATCTCTTCCAAAAACTCTAGCAAGTTAGTGAAATGTAATTTTCCCTTATAGAGATCTATGTCTGTTTTCGATAATTAGCTCACATTTGTCCATGTGGCTGTTAATTTTGTACCACATTTTTGTTTCCAGAAGTTTCCCCATCATAGAATCTAAACTGATTGGCATATATTCCACCACCCTTGTAATCTAAGGACAAGTGAAAAATTATTGCCAGTATCTTTGCAATTTCTACACTCACTTCCCTCAATATCCTGGGATGCAACTCATCCGTTCCCAGTGCATGGTCAATGTTAAGTATATACAACCTATCCAATGTTGATTCCTTATTGATTATGAACCATTCTAAATAACTGAATGACGCCTCATTCTCCAAGTCTTAGTAAAGACAGATGCAAAGTATTAATTTAAGACCTCATCTGTGCCCTGTGTCTCCATGTGTGGTACTCCTTCAACCTTGTAGTGCAAAATGTGAAATATTAGTACATCAATGATGCAATTGTAAAAACTGATGCTCAATCCTAAAGCGGAATCACTTGTAACAATGTGTTGTCAGAGCAGCAAGTAGCCTTAACCATGTGTTTCTGTTGTGATTACAGCATATTAAAGCGGCTTTACACTGTGGTCTCAATAGGGAGTGGATCTGTGAACTAGTGCTTGGGGGAAGTTGTCGTGGCGGGGGGAAACTCCAGAAGTCTGAATTTCCTCATGAGCTGAGTACACCACAATGTAGCTGTTATTCTCCCACGGTTCCAGCTGAGAATTTAGCCTGATTGGCTTGGCTCATTTTTGGGTGGGAAAGGAAACTGTAGGAACAGAAAGGGCTACACAGTTACTGGGAGCATGGAGTATGTTCAGGGGGACATTTCAAGATCTCAAATCTTAATGCTAGGAGGCAGCTTCAGATGGGGAGGATCCAATGATGAGAGGTTGAGTTGATCCAGTGACAGTGTAGATGGTGGACTAGGAAGGAGTGTGCATGCAGCCCTCCCCACCCCACTCCTCTTGGCCTACAAGCTGTGTTTCCAGAGAGCTGAAAAACCCATCCAGCCACAATGTAGCGTGTGAAAGTGAGACTTCCAGCCTCATTCACAAGCTAAAATGGCAACACACTTCCTATGAAATGGGCTAGCTGGCCAACCCTTGTACTCCCCCTTTTACATCCAGAAGTGGATTGTCAGGGACAGGTTTGAAATTTCAAAAACTTTTACACCACACTTGACTCCAAATCCCCTGTTTCTGATTATGAAACTGTATATATTATAAGTTCCACACCTCTGCAGCATGGTATATGTTGTGGTCATGTCTACACAAACCATCTGAGATGTCTCAGTGGATTCACCACCACCATTTCCTCCTACTGGTATTGGCTAAGTTACTGATAGCATGTGGGGGAGGATGCCCATACAAAGATTTTGGCATAAGATAAGTTTGGTCTTGTTAAACAGAATTAGTTTGTTACATAGTACTCAATAACTAGTTACATTACACTTTAGTTACATGATAATATCTTGAGCAGCATCAGGGTGGATTTGAGAATGAGTATATGCTACTGCTACTGAACTAGAACACACAACTGGTTAGTTCCTACCAAGAGCAGACCTTTGTATCCTGATAGGCAGAGATTATCTTGTGACCTCAGTTAACCCTTTCAGGTATTAACCGCCTGGTACAACAAAAATTCCCTTCAGGAGACAGCCTGTTGATATCCCAGAAACGTTTTGTACTTTTTTTTGTTCAAACAGTTTTATCAAAAAGCTGAATCTATTTCAAATCTCTCCAACACGAAATGGTGCACAACAAAGGAGAGTCACCACAGAAAAGAAAACACAATGTGGCATTGTCAATATGAATAATTCAATAATTGGATACATGCTTGACAAGGAAAATAAAACTGTAGGACTACAGGGAAGTGGGGAGGAGGGGAGCAAGAGGGAGAGGATAACTGGATCACACTTTCAAAGAGCCAGCCTAATGTGTGGAATGTTCTCCCTTTGTGCTTCAAGATTCGATGATATTCCCAGGCAATGAGATGTTTCTTACCAAATCTCTTCTATTGTTGCATTTTCTTTGAGTATCTCAAAGAAACAATTTGCCCCCATGTCTGTAATTCTGTTGTTTATTATCCTGTAAATAAATATGATTTAATCATTAAAACGTATCAGCATTTCAATTCTAATCTTGACAATTGGGACGGCTAGTAACGACAATTACATTGGTTAATGAGTTGCCTTTCCATCTGAGTGGCATGGTGGCTCAGTGGTTAGCCCTACTGCCGCACAACGCTAGGGATTCTGGTTGAATTCCAGCCTCAGGTGACTATGTGTGTGGAGTTTGCACATCCACTCCGTGTCTGTGTGGATTTCTTCCCACTGTCCAAAGATTTGCGGGTTAGGTGGATTAGTCATGCTAAATCGTCTGTAGAGTACAGAGGGTGGATTAACCATGGTAAATGTGGGGTTATGGGGATAGGGTACGAGGGTGGGATGCTCGGCTGAGGTTCAGGTTGTGGATTCAATAGGCCCAATGGCCTCTTTCCACACTGGAGGAATTCTATTCCATGATTCCCGTATCTCAAATTCTTCCACATGCTGCAATATTACCTGTTGCCACCCCTATTTCTCTCAATCTGCTGCTCAGATTCTCATCCATGCTTTTGTTACTTCTAAATTCAACTATTCCGGTGTCCTCCCAGTTGGTCTCTCAAATTCCACTCTTCATATGCTCAAGTTCATCTACTGCTTGTCTCCTGCACTCATTGACCTACTTTCACTCCAGGTCTAACAACATTTTTATTTTAAAATTTTCATATATGTGTTCAAATCCATGGCCTCACTCCTCCCTATCTCCTCCTGTCCTGCATCACTTAGAGAATCCTGTTTTATTCTAGACCTACCTTTTTGTGCCAACTCCCAATTCCTTCACTCACAATAGACAGCTGTGCTTTCAGTAATCTAGAGCCTGGGATCTGAAGGCCCAGCATCTCCATGAATGAACAATTAATCTCCCAGAGATAATAGGAACTGCAGATGCTGGAGAATCTGAGATAACAAATGTAGAGCTGGATGAACACAGCAGGCCAAGCAGCATCCGCATTTTTAGAAAGGGTCTAGGCCTGAAACGTCAGCCTTCCTGCTTCTCTGATGCTGCTTGGCCTGCTGTGTTCATCCAGCTCTACACCCAATTAATCTACCACAAATTTATTAATTAATTCTAACTGTTGTGAGAAATCTTAGTGAGAAATTATAACAACATTACAAAACGATGTTGTGTATTTCTTCACATTTTCTGTTTGCACTTATTAGTCATAAAAATATTGGAGGGAAGGGTTTAAAAAAAAGGCTGTTTGTCTCAATGCGGCATAGTAGGAGTGACAGGTATAAAAGCTAATGGTCAGTAAAAGCAAATGGAGTCTACATAATGCGCAGAGACACTTACCATAAATGAAGCAGGCTTTTGTTGACCCTGAGTGCTTCCGCAAATAATACGGCTGCTTCATCATTCAACTGGTTTTCTGTCAACCTAATTTACAGAAGAGACTGTTAAAGAAAGTGACAAAGCTCCTGAAATTGAGTGTTAATCAGTCACAGTTAAGTTGGAAGCAAAACAGTGACAAGCTTTAATAAAAGAAAAGCAGAGAAAAGCTGGGAAACACACAACTGATGGAAGAAGCTATCTTTAATTAAAGTGTGTACCATCAATTAGGATGCTAACTGTTTTATCCAACTTAATTAAACACAGAAGATCTGTTTTTTTCTTCATGTAATATCAGCATTGCATGAATTGTTTGTCATTAACTTGCTAATATTGCTTGTAAATTTGTAACTGTCAATCCATGACCTGTTGGCATTAGGTCAACCCAGCAGCAGCACAAGAAAATACTGAGGGCATTTACAGGTTAGCATTTCACTGCAATACCAAAGGACATGCTGAGTTTTAGATGAGATGCTAAGTAAGGTCATTTCTGCTTTCTCAGATGCATGTCCGTGACACTACGTTGAAGAGGAGGAGATGGGCTTTCCCCAGTGTCGTAACTGAACAACATCAGTAAAACGATTACCTCACCATCATAGAATAGAATCCTTACAGTGTGGAAGCAGGCCATTCAACCAACCAAGTCCACACTGACCCTCCAAACAGCATCCCATCCCATCCAGACACACGCCCTACCCTATAGCTGTAACCCTGTACTTACCATGGCCAATCCACCTAGTCTGCACATCCCTGGACACTATGGACAATTTAGCATGGCCAATCCACCTAATCTGTGCATCTTTGGACTGTGGGAGGGAACCCGAATACCTGCAGGAAACCCACGCAGACAAAAGGAGAATAAGCAAACTCCACACAGACAGCTAGCAGAGGTTGGAATCAAACCCAGGTCCCTGGCACCGTGAGGCAGTAGCACTAGCCACTGTGCCACCATGCTGCCCTCAAACTCATCAACTCTGCGGTAAAGATTGAACCTCAACTTCTGGTTCACTGGTGCGAGTGCTACTACTCAGCTGATACAATGCCAGTCTCAAGCAATGATATCTCTAGACTGCTTGACCACGCAGTATTCCTGCACAGGTCCATAAATGTGCTATCCATAAACGTTCATTGCATACTGCAACACCTCAAAGCCACCGTCCCGCGTTTTCTTCATTGTGCGTGGACTATTTACTTAAACGTGTGAAGTTTTAAAATATTTTGCTACGACTGTTCATGTGTCATAACATAAAGGGCCAACCTCTGCTGGATCTGTGTTGGAACACTGCGTGGCCAAGCAGTCTTGAGAGATCACTGCTTCAAAGAATACTCAATTGTTTGTAAAGCTTTTGGGATATGCTGAGATGGGAAAACGTCCCAAGCAAATGCAATTTCTTTCTTTCTCTTAAAGAGCTAAGAACAGCAATCAGAAAATTTGGATATACTACAATGAGGCTTTGACAAAATCTTGCAGTTCATCAGAGGAAGGCTGGAAATTCTGAAACTGAGATATGATTACCAAAATATCTCCAAGGATCTGTTGTCTTGCAGAGCTGCTGCCAAACTTTTCCCACCCTCTGTCGAAATTCCATTGGCTGCCAGGCTAGATAAAGAACACAAATACTGTGAATACCGACAGAAGGAAAATAATGATATAGTTTGAAGAATATAATTTAATATATATAATTATACATATCTTTGTAAAGAAATGCTCCATATTCCCAATTAGACTACGTGGTTTCCAAAGTACCTAGGTCCTATGATTTGGAATTTTCTTACTAAACCTACCTCATCTTCTCCTCCTTAAAGATGTTCATTAAGCCTTAACTATCGATACAACTTGCCTCAATTTTAAAATTCATATCAACATGTTCAAATTCTTCCACTGTCTCATTCCTCTTTGTAAAAAGGGGCTTGCATTTATGTGACATAGCCTTTAATGAGCAAAGTCCCAACGCCAATGAAGTAGTTTTGAAAGAATTCCCTCCCTGTGCCTCTCTGGCTCTCTACCTTGTTTTCCTTCAATAAGACAGCCCTTAAAGTCTACTCTCTTCGATGAAGTTTTTGGTCACCTGTCTTAGCACCTCGGGATGGTTCTTTTTGCAGATGCTGTCAGAAATGCTGAGCACTTCTTGCAGTTTCTATTGTTATTTCAGGGATAGCTAGCATCCACACTTTTGCTTACATTTCGTACTCCTTTCTTTATTAACTCATACAATCAGTTTTGTTATTCTTTCCCATTTGCAAGTATTTATGCCAGTTGTCACATTTTTATTTATGGTTTGTATTTTATTTTTATGCTGTTCCTTACTGCTTCACGCATGTCTTCATTGAAAAGAATGGGTCACTGAGTGACAGTCTACCATCATTAGAGGAAGGTTACAGGTAGATAATGTGGATAAGGAGGGATATGGAATACATATCTTTATTTACCCAAGGCATAGAATACAACAGCAGGGAGGTTATGCTGGAACTTTACAAAACATTTGTTGAGCTACCAATAGATTACAGCCTGCAGTTCTGGTCACCACATTATAGGAGTGACAAGATTGCCCTGGAGAGGGTGCAGAAAAGATTTACTGTCTAGGTTGGACAGTTATGACTATGACTAAAGATTGGATAGGTCTGGCATTATTTTACCCCTGTACAGTAAAGGGTGAGGCAGGGACCCAGTTGAAGATTATGAGGCGTATGGATGAGATGACCAGGAAGGCAATTTTTTTCATTAATATAGAGGATAAAAAGTAGGGAGCATAGGTTTAAAGTAAGAAGAAAGTTTAAGAGCATTTCTTCCACCTAATGAGTGATGAATACAGTAACAAGTTACCTGAAAGGACGGTTGGGTCAGAAACTCTCATAACATTTAGGTAATAGATATTCATTTGTATAGCCATAGCCTCGAAGGCTGTGGGCTAAGAGATGGAAATTGGGACTAGTATAGTCAGATCTTGGTTGACTGGCACAGATACGATGGGCCAAATGGCTTTCTTCTGTACTGTAATTGACTGTGAGTTTGAGAGTTTTCGGACAGATGACTTATTTTTGTCAAGCAGGTATTTAATTGCTTCATATCATCAAAAGGCTTAAGAAATGGGACTACCTGAGCTCTTTTATTGAAGGATGATTTCTTATAGCTTCAGCAAAAGCGACTGCACCCACATCTCCAATCTGATTCCCCCACATCCTGAAATTAAATTCAAAATTTCTTAGAATGACAATTACTACAAATTCAAACAAAGCAGATATGTATATACACACACACGTGTGAGAACAAAGTTATCTTTTTAGTATTAACTGATTTGCTACATTGAAGTAACAGCATTATTATCTTAGAAACAAGCTTCAAATTGCTAGGCTGAATACTTTTCTATGATGGATACATGCTGTAGAGAAATACCACTCCATGATTAAATTTTGAATAATGAACACAAGCCACCTCTCACTAACTGTCAGGTATCAGGATCTCAGTTTCACATTGGGAATTAACAATTGTGATGGTGCAAAGCAAACTTTTTTTAAAAGAAAGATCAACACTATATTCCTTCCTCTCTTAATGGTCTCTTACTGCCATGAACTATTTTCTGATGGAGAGCAAGTGCTGTTCTGAAACCAATATCAATGCTACTTAATGACTTGTCTCCATGAGGTTCAAAGGGATGGCCTTGGTGACTCTTCTGAATATTTCTCTCTCTCTCACCCTCTGTCTGTCTCTGATTACAAGCTTCTGACCTGTGCTTGATGTCTTCCTCCATTGACACTGCTGAAGTCAGAAGTCCATCATGACTGCAAACTATTTGAAGATGTAACATTTTAAAAGTATCGTGTCTGCTCTTGAAGAAGAACTATTTCAATAAACCAGGGACCAAGTTAAGAATAGTGCTTTACTTACATGTTTTCACTTCTTCAACTATGTCTTTGATAAAATGCAATTGGATTGTACTTTATGTAAATCACTGGTTAGTCCTCAGTCTGTGTATTGCGTGAATTCTGAGCAGCATACTTTGGAGAAATCTCATGGCATTTAATAGGGTACAGAGAATATTTATTGGAAATGTACCACTAACGAGATACTTCAGTCAAGTGGTGAGACTAAAGAAGCTAAGCTTATCCTCTTCAGAAGTGACAACGTTGACAGGTATTATAGGAGGTTTTCATAACGATGGAGAGTTTTGACAGATTAAATAGAAAGGAACAGTTTCCACTGGAAGGTGGCTCAGTTGCTAGACAACACAGATTCAAGAGAATTAGGAGAATAGCCAGAAAAAAAATGACAGGAATGCGTTGTTACGCAGAAATCTTTTTTTTGATTCAGAATGAACTCTCTGAAAGAAAGGTGGAAACAAATCAAATAGTGTGTTATGAAAGGGAATTGGATATGTATTTGAAAAGGGAAAAAAAACAGCTATAGAGAAACAACAGGCAAGAGGAACTAATTGGATAGCTGTGTCAAAGTGCTAACATAAGAATGATGGTCCAAATAGCTTTCTTCCATAATATTACAATTCTATAACACTTCCGCTTCCAAGTGGTGTCCTGGCTACATTTGGATTGAAAATATCCAACTGATATATTTAAGAACAAAAACAGGAGTTGCTGGAAAAGCTCAGCAGGTCTGGCAGCATCTGTGAAGAGAAAAATCAGAGTTAACGTTTCGGGTCTGTTGATCCTTCCTCAGGATGGTGACCAGACCCGAAACATTAACTCTGACTTTTTCCTCATGAATGCTGCCCAACCTGCTCAGCTTTTCCAGCAACTTCTGTGTTTGGTCCTAATTTACAGCATCCGCAGTTCTTTTGTTTTTTTATGATATATTTAAGCGTTTATTGAGTAGCAAGGAACATTTTTAGGTGTAAGGTAAGTTGCTTTAAAACACTGATAACCACTCAGAGGGACCTCAGGGTTATTATTGATGGGAAACTGTAAACACTTGTGCAGTTTGGGGTTCAGATATCTTTGATTCATTTGGGAGAACACTCACTTTGAGTCAGAGGGTCTTTGCTCGAGGCTGACTCTAGAAACTTCAGTTCATGATCTAAGCTGAAATGCAATACTGAGGGAATGCTGCACCTCAGGATATCCCTTCTTTTGGGAGATATTAAATGCGGTAAGGGTGAAAGGCTCTGCAACTTGTTTGGAAGAACAGCAGGAGAGTTTTCCCAGTGTCCTGGGCAATATTTATCACTCAACTAAAACTACCAAACAGATTTACTTAGATAATAAAATGTGAGGCTGGATGAACACAACAGGCCATCTCTGATGAAGGGTCTCGGCCCGAAACGTCAGCTTTTGTGCTCCTGAGATGCTGCTTGGCCTGCTGTGTTCATCCAGCCTCACATTTTATTATCTTGGATTCTCCAGCATCTGCAGTTCCCATTATCTCTGAAACAGATTTACTTCATTGCTGATTGTGGGACCAGACAAATGACTGTTTTGTGCCCTAATTTACAACAGCATCTACATTTAAAAGTAACTTATTTGACTGTAAAGCATTTTGGGTCATCCTTAGGTCACAAAAAGTGCTATATAATTGCAAGGCCTTTCTTTTGATTCAATTCTTGACCTTCTGACACTGGGATTAGAACAGCTAGTAATTACTGCACATCGAAGTTTCTGCATTTGCTTGAGAAAAGATAGAGATTAATGAAAATTAAGAAATTTATTCTCTTTGCTCTTCAAAGAAGGATAACTGGTGAGGAGAGTGTTCCATTCCCCAATTCGGAAATATTTTTTCTTGATATATGGTAATAAAAATCATCAGGAACTTGAAATTAACAGCACAATCAAATTATGTGGTTTCAGTACAGGGACTGATGGTTTAAAGGGAATGAACCGTAGAGGTACTTCCAATTAGTGCAGATAAACAAGGTGCAGTTCGGCTTGCAAGGTGGTTTATCGTACATTATTTATAACATACACCCAAAAAAGGGAGAGAATACTTATTTCTCATTCAAAATGAGCAGTCTCACAGTGTACTTGTACTAGATTTGTACTAGAGGACTGAGTTTTTTTTTGCATATATTTGGGTACAAAGGAAATTCCAGAGTTGGTTTATTTGGGAGGTGTTCCACGGGAGAAAACACATCACTTGCTGTAAAGTGAAATTTAAACAGGTGTTCCTTCAAAGCCACATTTCACATCTTGGAGGAAGTCAGTGTTGCTAATCAGAAGTGAATGTTGAGAAGCACTGTCGCGGTTGGGGTGCAAAGTTAAAAGTGCCATATCCACAAGCACAGACATTCAAAGAATAATAATAATAAATATGGAATGCAGAAATATATAACCCTAACAGGATGGCAAGAGGAAGGCATGAAACAGAAAACTGATTTCATATCACCTTCCTTCAAGATTGAGGAACAAATTGTTCAAAATGCAGAATATTAGAACGATTCAATGCAGCAGTTACATCAATGCTTTTCTTTCATTGCACAGGGAATGAAAGACAGAGAGAAAAACCTAGAAACATTTAAGATGATTCCAGGATCATTCTGGATGGTTAAACTAGAATGAACTAAATGATTTCTATTATCATCTTACACACGCCAAGAGTTTTAACATCATACTGAATACTCACCCTATATCTTTGATGGCTTTGCTTTTCTGAATTGCTCGTGCTAATAATTTCCCTCCTTCACTTGTAAGTTTGTTGAGTCCAATTCTGCAATAACAGATTATTCTGCTTTAGTGCTTTAGAATTCTTAATTTACAGGTCAAACACTAAACTTGAAATTTCCCTTTCTTTCTTTCATGGATTCTTCAATGCTCACAAGTAGTATTTTAATAACAGCAACCTAGAAGAGGACTTCCCTCTATGGTAGAAGAAATTGACAGTTCACTTCTGCAAATAACAATTAATGCTAGATCAATTGGTAATAACAATCTGAATTTGATGGTTTTTATTAATTAAAAGTTTTAAGGGATACGAGGCAAATATGTTTGGGTCAATACTGGAGGTGGCTGGATGCTATAGGTTGTGCTGCCAGAAAATGTCATAGAGATGTACAGCACAGAAACAGACCCTTTGCTCCAGTCATTTCCCTGACTTCCCACAAAGTTCAAGGGTACACCTGATCAGATCCCAGGGATTTATCCACCTTTGTGTATTTTAAGGCATCCAGCAACTCCTCCTCTGTAACATGTTTGGTTCCCACTTTATCATAGCCCTTGTACCATTTTTGCAGAGGCGTGGAAAGGCGCACCCACTCACATGCTGCAGATAGTTGAGCAAACTTGTTAATGGCCATTTAAGGCGAATTAATGGAGGGATTTTCCAGTCAGCCTCCAGATCCTCAAAAGCAACAATGTCCAGTTTGCTTACCTGGAAGTGACCTTTCAGGGACAGAGCAAAGGGCCAGCACTCCAGTCGAACCTCAAGGCCCTCCCTGCCTACTTAGGTGCTGCAGGCACTACAGGCCAATATATAGAACTACCTCAGAAAAATTGCCCCTCTCCCCAGCTTTCCCACTGTAATTTGTCTACCTATGTAACTAGCTCCTGGATTGAGAAATTTGGATTTATAGGCCTTTGAAAGTGCCAAAAAAACCTGAATAAATAGCCATCATGATCCCTGCTCTATGTTGACTTACCATTATTGGGGTGAGAAAAAGTTTTCAGCCTTTTCAATCTTCATTCTAACTCACTGATTAGCTCTTCTAGAAAGTAGGAATTATACTGGGACCCTCAATCTTCAATCAGAACTTCAGCAGAAACTCTGGAAAAACGTCATAACTGAGTCTTTGTGACATTTTTTCAGGGTTTCCACTGAACATCTGACAATGATCTGGCAAGAGACTGGAAGAAAGCTCAAACAATTTTACTCCATTATTTTGACTCTTTGTCAGGTGTCACCCATCTTTTTAAAGATCTGCTGCACAAAAAAGGGCAAAGAGAACCCAATTTGAATTCTACTACTGTATTCCTCATATAATACTATACAATCATCTTGGAATTCATAGAATCATAGAATCTCTACAGTGAGGAAACAGGCCCTTCAGCGCAACAAGTCCACACTCCCTTGGAGCATCCCACCCAGACCCATCCCCCTATAACCCACCTAATCTACACATCCCTGAAGACTATGGGCAATTTAACACGGCCAATCCACCTAGCCTGCACATCTTTGCACTGTGGGAGGAAACCCACTCAGACAGCTGCCCAAGGCTGGAATCGACCCCAGGTCTCTGGCGCTGTGAGATAGCAGTGCTAACCACTGAGCTACTGTGCCGCCCCCAAAATAAGATACTGGGGCTTGTCCGGGAGTTGAACCTGGGACCTCTCATGTGTCAACACTGCATAGCACCCTAAATGAGAATCACACCCCTAGACCAACAAGCCATTCCCAGGCAAGTGTTGAGTGTTGGCATTTGGATTCTGTTAAATAAGCTACAACAGACCCAGATTAAATTAATTTCTTCATGGGTTTCATCTACTAGGTGCTTGTCATGATCAAATACTTTGCCTCATCATTGAGTGCTGATTGAGGGAAATAAAGATTAAAAGAGGCTTGGTATCATAACTGAGCTTGGCAATGTCCTCCTTGAACATTCAAATGCCAAGGTTTTGATTGGCAATGGAATTGGCAACCCTGGCTAATTTTCCTTTTCTTAATCTAGGGGGCCAGGCCATCTTGTGGCACAGTGGGTAGACTCCCCGCCTCTGAGTCAGAATCTTTGGGCTCAATTCTCATGCCAGGACTCGATAGCCAATCAACTTAGAAGTCACTCCACCCCATACTGACGACATTTGATAAGGTTGGGAAAATTTCCAATTCAGCCATGATGGGTAGAGACTGGAACCTCAGCCATCACCACTCATAGCTCCAGGTTACAGCATGCATGCTACCAGTACTACAGCAAGTCAGACTCCACGGGGCCCAATTGACTGCAAGATCTGTGTGGATCAGACTGACAGCACAGGGTTCATGCTATGGATTCAGCACTTTCCTCTTTGTCCTAGCCTTGGTGGAGACCACAGCACTGTGGGTTGGGTCTGCCTTCAGGCAGATAATTCAGTTAGAAGGATAAAAAAAACTATGAGTGCTAAAGCCAACTATAGCAATCTCTTCTCTCTCACCAGGTCTTGGCATGACCTGGCTGGGGCCAGTGAACTCATTTAAGACTACTCACTGGAGAAACATACTCAGCTATCAGAGAATTTCATGGTCTTGCTAAACTGATTCACTATCTTGTGACACAAATACTGTTGGATTCAAATAGATTTGCACAATTTTTCTCCCCTCTTTATATGGCTAACTGCGACAGCTGAATAAACTCAGGGACTTCCTATCTAGTCAATTAAAGGAACAAACCTACATATTATTACTCTATCGCGGTGTTAGCATTTTTTTTCAATAATCAACCTAAACTAAGTGGTAACAGTGTGTGTATTGTAGCTTGGCGGAGTACTCTTACCAGAATGAGAAATTCGTAACTTTGAGTCTCACTCCAGAGGGCCCATAATCCAAGCTGACATTTCAAGGCAGTAAGGAGCCAGTGTTGTAGATGCTGTCTTTAAGATAACCTTACAACTCCAACTTCCTGCCTCTCAGAAATGTTTGGTTCCTTCATAACAATGCACAAAGAAGAGATCCCCCTAGTGGTCTGACAGGTACCTATCTCCTAACGAACATTAACAAAATAAGTTATCTGGTCATCATATCATTGCTGCCATGTTTTCAGACATTGCAGACTAAGGAAAAGGGACCACACCTGGGGCTGCTCCCTCTTTACAGAAAGATGACTGGTGATGGTTTAACCTGAGGGTCACCATACCTTAGGAATGGGTGAAGTGGTTGGATTAGTTGGATGTTCATGTTGCCCTACACTTCAAAATGTACCTCTTTGGCAGTGAAGCATTTCAAGAGACCCTAACTACATAAATTCAAACCCTTTATCTTTTTAAATGGCTTTGTGGTATCTAGAAATTGCAATAATATTTAGCGATTTTTTTCCAATGTTACAAGCATTCTTTGTCATTGAGGTAAGATTTTTGTAATTTCAACCTGCTGTTGGTTAATCTCTATGTTTCCTTTAAATTTAATACAGTGTAAACAAGTTGTGCAAAGTGTAAGCATGTTATTTCTTACTTTAATGTTCGAAGATGTGGGCATTCTTCAACAACTTGGGCAATGAACCTGGCACCAACATCAGTGATCTGATTCCTGTATAGGCTGGAAAAATAACACTTTGCTTTAAAGAGGTAACCAAATAGTGATGCAATACTGAAAGATTAGCAACTGACCGATAAAGAGTCATAGAGTTCTACAGCATGGACACAGACCCTTCCATTGAACTTGTCAATGCTGACCAGATATCCTAAATTAATCTTGTCTCATTTGTCAGCATTTGGCTCATATCCCTCTAAAACCCTTTCTATTCATATACCCATCCAGATGTCTTTTAAATGTTGTAATTGTACCCACCTTCACCACTTCCTCTGACAGCTTGTTCCACTCACGCACCATCGTCTAGTGAAAAAGTTACCCCTTAGGCCCTTTTTAAAATCTTTCCCCTATCACATTCAACCTAAGACCTCTAGTTTTGTACTCCATTATGCTGGGAGGGAAGAAACTTTGGCTATTCACCCTATCCATGCACCTCATGATTTTATAAACCTCTCTAAGGTCTCTGACTCTTCAGGGAAATAGCCCCAGCTTAGTCAGCCTCTCCCTATAAACGAAACTCACCATGTTTGTAAATGTTTCTGCTCCAGGATCATTGTTCATTCCCTCACAAAGTTGGTGAATAGAGCAACATGAGGGAATAGGATCAGAAAATAAAAATAAAAAAGCCCTTCCAAGTTCATTTTGCACTGGCTTCATTTCATAGAGTCGCTGAATGACTGATGCACAGAAAAGGCCATCTGACCCAGTGCTAGCTTTCCATACGAGCAACACAGTTAGTCCCATCCAAACCCTGCCACTTCAATGTACAGCTGCAATTATTTCTCTTCAGTTGCTATCCAAGTCCCTTTGAAAGTCATAATTGGATTTGCCTGCATCAGATTCTCAGGTAATGCATTCCAGATTTTAATTACTTGCTGCATAAAAAAAGGTTTTTTTCTTGTCTTGCTGGTGGTTCTCTTGCTAACCAACTTAAATCAATATTCTTTGATCCTCAGGCCTTCTTCAATTGAGGTGATTCCTCCCTATTGACTCCAACCAGAATCTTCATGATCCTGAACAGCCCTACCAATTCTCCTTGACCTGAAGCCCCTCATCACTGGACTGTTTATGTTAACTTTTCTAAACACTTCACACCCCTTCTAAAATGCCCAGAATTAAGTTGAATAATCTGGCTGGAGCTGATCAGAGCTGAAAAGTCATCTCGACTTGAAGCCTTAGCTTGCTGTCTCTCCAAAGGATGCTGCCTGATCTGCTGTGATTTCCAGCATTTTTTGTTTTCAGTCAAAGATGAACAAGAGTTTTATATAGATACATCACAAATCCCTTGGTTTTGTACACCATGCCTATCTTTATTAACTTGGGATCTTGTATGTCTATTTTATCACTCTTTCAACCTGCTCCACCACCTACAAAGAACATATCTACTTATGAAATAGAAGCTGGAGTAGACCCCATATCCCCTCGAGTCTGCTCTGCCATTCAAAAAAAATCAAAAGCTGCTCTAACTACATCACATTGCCAACTACTTCAGATAACATTTCAACCCTTGCTTATCAAGAATCGATCTACTTCTGTCTTAGAGACACATTCAAAAGACTATACTTCCGCTGGTTTTCAGGCAGAGAGTTCAAACCACTCAGAACCATCTCTAAAACATTCTCCTCAGCTGCTAGAAATGGGCAAGCCCTTATTTTTAATCTTTGGCCCCTATTTTTAGATTCACCCCCATGTGGAAACTTCCCTTCCACATCCCCCTCGGGAGCTTATGTGCTTCAATCAAGTCATCTCTTACTGTTCTAGATTGCAGGGGATACAAGCAAAGCCTACCCAATCTTTCCTCTATTTTAACCTGCCAGTCCAGTAAACCTCTCCTGAAATGCATCCAATGCATTTACATCCTTCTTTAATAAGTGAGCAATACTATACAGTGTGGACCACATATGGTCTCACTAACGTCCTGTATAACTGAAATGTAAATTCTGTAGTTTGGTATTCTATTCCCCTCTGCAATAAAGGACCATATTCTAGTAGATTTGATGACTTACTATACCTGCGTGGTAACCTTTTATGACTCATTCATGAAGACATCCGGATCCCTCAGCATCTCAGAGCTCTGTAATCTCTCACCATTTAAATAATAAACCTTTTTTTAACTTCCTACCAAAGTAGATAAATGCATGTTTTCCCACAATATATTGTGGGCCCACATGGCGGCACTGTAGCTCAGTGGTCAGCACTGCTACCTCACAACACCACTATCTGTGTGGAGTTTGCACATTCTCCCTGTGTCTGTGTGGGTTTTCTTTGGGTGCTCCAGTTTCATCCCACAGGCCAACAGTGTGCAGGTTAAGTGGATCAGCAATGCTAAATTGCTAACAGTGTCAGGGCTATGCAGGCTAGGTGGATTAGGCAATGGGAAATACAAGGTTACAAGGATAGGGTAGAGGGGATTGAGTCTGGGTTGGATGCTCTTCAGAAGGTCATTGTGGACTCAATAGGCTGAATAGCCTGCTTCCACATTTTTGGGATTTCATGATTATTTTCATTGAGCTTTGTGCATTCACTTGAACCATTTATACACTTTTATAGCCTCCTTATGTCCTCTTCATAACTTTACTTTCAAAACTATCCTTGTACCATCACCAAATTTAGCAACTATACCTTTCAAACCCGTCATGCAAGTAATTTACATAATTGTGAACAGTCGAGATTCCAGCACTGATTCCAGCACACCACTCATTGCAGCTTGCAAACCAGCAAAACCAGTTACATCTATACACCACTTCCTGGTGCCAGCTAAATCTTCGATCCATAGCAATATCTTACACCTTACACCGTGAGCATTTACCTTCCCCAACAACCTTTCATAGCGCACCTTATCAAAAACCTTCTGGAAATCCAAACACAGTACATCCACCTGTTCCCCTTCATCCACACTTTATGTTACTTCATCAAGGAACTCCAAAAAAATTAGTCACATTTTTTCTAGGTGCTCTCCTATAATATCACTAATAATTGCATATTTTTCCTGGTAATAGATTTTAAGCTAGCTGGCCTTTTCATAAGCACATTAGCGGTAGATTTTTAATGATTGTCAGCTGGGCACTAAAAACTTTGTCTGGGAGGAAAATCTGACAGGAAGGATTGACTGCAATTGGAATGGTCACTGTATTCGGTTAGGTATGCATGATTCTCATTGGCTGCCAATCACTTTCCCTGCCCAAATTTTCTCTCTACACATAGCCTACATGAATCTCAATGCCAAACTGACATAGAATAAGATGTGTGCCCACACCAGCCCTTTAAATTTAATTCTGTCGATGGAGAACAGACTCATTCTCTATAAATAGAAAATGTAATGATTTTCTCTGGCACGTTTTTCACATAATGTAATTATACGTTACCATGAATTACAATGCAGCAATAGGTATGATCACTATTAGCAATATAACATGGACAATCAACACAACTAATAGAGATATAGTATTCTCAATGTTCTTTCCTAACAAGAAAAGCTTCCCTTACAGGGATGATGTTATACAGCTATGATGTTGCTCTTGAACATCAATTTTATTGATGTGTGGCTTTATTTCAAGGGAAAGAGAAATTAAAATCCCTTTGTACGGTTTCACTGGTACATATTTAACGAAGCACTGTGATTGCAAGTGGAAGAGAAGGGTTGAATATGAATTTGATTTGGCTAAGATAACAAAGTGTGAAGCTGGATGAACACAGCAGGCCAAGCAGCATCTCAGGAGCACAAAAGCTGACGTTTCGGGCCTAGACCCTTCATCAGAGAGGATGAAGAAGGGTCTAGGCCCGAAACGTCAGCTTTTGTGCTCCTGAGATGCTGCTTGGCCTGCTGTGTTCATCCAGCTTCACACTTTGTTATCTTGGATTCTCCAGCATCTGCAGTTCCCATTATCCTTGATTTGGCTACTGTAGTAATTGCAATGAAATCAGCCAGATGGGCCTCAGAATACAAGTTCACTGATCAGACCAGATTAACAGCCCTAAACAGGAAGCCCTGGCTGACAGGAGTGTCAGACATCCTTTTTACTCTGAAAGCTGGGTCGGGGGAACAGGATCAGTGTCAAAGACTCTCCACATGTAAATAAAGGGTAACTTGGTGTGGACCACCAGCTTCTGTGAAGTTATTTTACTGGCAACAAGAGAAAAGCATGCTCCTGATGAAAGTTGCTTACTACAGTTGTCTTTGAGTTGGGATAGCCATTTCCGGCATCATGCCGTTATTTGGGAAGCTGAACTTGGTTGACCCTGCCATCAAAGACTGGGCCTAGTATGTGGAAAGAATGTTTTTTTTTTCCCCTGGGCAAATGACAATGGAGCAGATGAAAAATGAGTAATTCTCCTCACTGCTTCTGGGCCTGCAGCTTTTTCAGTTATTAGGAGTACAACTTTCTTTGGAGGCACCAGACACCAAAACCTTTCAAGAGTTGAAAAATTAATTTAAGGAATATTATGACGCAAAGCTTTCTTTAATTCTGAGACACTACCAGTTTTACTCAGCAATTTGAGAACGAGGGGAATCCATATTGGGATTTATGACTAGGTTAAGATGACTGACAGAGGCATGTGACTTTGGTTTAATCTTTAATGAGATGCTGAGAGACCGTTTGTGTGTGTGTGGGATTAATGATGTAACATGCACAAATGCCTACTAGCTGAAGCCCAAATGGACTTGGCGGACAGGCACTACAACTGGTTTTATCATCAGAAAATACGGCAAGCGGGCCATACAAGTTGCAGGTTTGCATGGAGGTGGACACCCTCATCAGTCTGACTGAACCTGGGGAACACCACTTGAATGAAGGCATTTGCAAAACCTCACTCAGGACATAACCTGACCAAAGGGACTCTAGGCAAGCCCACGGCAATTAGGCTATGGTCAGACCACATCTGGAATATTGTGAGCAGTTTTGGGCCACATATCTAATGACCAGTCCATCCCTGTTGTTGTATTCTAGCCCTCTTGAAATGAGCACTAACATTGCATTTGCCTTCCTAAATGCCAATTGAAGCTGCATCTCAACCCTTAAGAGAATCCTGAACCGGGACTCCTAAATCCCTTTGTGTTTCAGATTTCCATTGCTTTCCCCTATTTAGAAAATAATCTATACCAGTATTCTTCCTTCTAAATTCTCTGCTTGATAATCATGACACTCACGAAATCCTTTCAAGCAAAAGCTGAATCTGTTCCTGCCTGGGGCCAAAGATCACCACATACAAGGAGCATGTACAGTGAAATGTTAATCAGGGTCAGACTGACCTCGTGGAAAAGTAGCAGAAAGGAATTCATTAAATCTTATCACACCATCCACCTCCAAATCGGCCTGGCCTTTTCCCTACTGCTTTGTCTTTCCCACATATTGTGGCAGTGTGAGAAGCGTGGACCTTGTGAAGTGGAAAGCATTGTGGTTTTTGCAGGAGATGGATTATAGGAACTTCTCGCTCATTTATACATTTGCAGTAAAGGGAACGGAGCAGAAGCAACAGAGGAATGGATAACACGCACCACAATTTCAAAAAACAGCACTTATCGTACAAAAGTACAAGCAACTTTCTTTACACCCAGTGTCAACCTGCTGTAAATTTCCTCAGAGCATGCGGCACCATGGAGCAGATAAACCTGTAACAAGAGACAGAACCCAAGACCTTTGAATATCAGTCTGGACCTAGAGAACAAGGTGTAGAGCTGGATGAACGTAGCAGGCCAAGCAGCATCATAGGAGCTGGAAGCCTGACGTTTCAAGCCTAGACCCTTTCTGATGAAGGGTCTAGGCCTGAAACGTCAGGCTTCCAGCTCCTATGATGCTGCTTGGCCTGCTATGTTCATCCAGCTCTACATCTTGTTAGCTCGGATTTTCCAGCATTTGCAGTTCTATTAGCTCTGGACCTGGAGAAGTTGTGTTTCGGCCCAGACATTCTCCAGCACCCACAGATGATCCTACCTTGACTCCAAACTGCCTCTGCTTGGTCAAAACATGAAAACTGCTTACTAATCTCTGACAGCCTACTGCCACAATTTGTAGAATGATTGCACATAATGATGTATATTCATCTAGCAAAATTATATTCATTCAACACTTACCCAAGGATCTTAATAATTTTGTACTTTAGGAGCTCCTCAGCCAGTACTTTAGCTCCATCATCCGTGACCTGGTTTACACTCAATCTAAGTTTAATGATAAAGGATACATTAGAATAACAAAGGATAATCATGAAAATTAACCCCTCCTTATATGACATGATCCAGTACCTCCAACCATTCTATTCATGGTACGCACAATGTGTGGCTTGCATTGAAAGGTGTTTTGTACATATTATCATTATTTTTAGATTCTGATTTTCAAATTGGTGGCATATGAATGTTTTTTTTTCTGTGAAGGGGTTCAATACTTAACAAGGTCAGTCTTTTCAGAACCAAGATTTGAAAGCAGCACGGTTCAGATAGTAAGTGCCTAAAGGCCTACTTTAATGTTAGTGGAAGTTTGTTTCTGTTGCGGGGTTTTACCATAGAAGAAGGCAAAGAAAATATCAAACAATAACTTTGGTACGTAAATAATTAAAATCTTCTGAATTCAGTAAGAAAGAGATCGAACTGAAGTTAGTTTAAGAATAGTTTCTCACAGCAAAAGTACTTTTGTTTTCTGAACAGTTAAGGGAATAAATCTCAGTGTAAAGTGTTACAATTTCTACAGTTGCAGACTGGGGAGCGTTTGGTTGGAAACTCTCATACATTATTAAAAGCTGAAAGCGTCTAAGATCTCAGTAGGGTGATGATTCAAGGAAAAGACTTTACAGCTCACAGAACAGGAACTGAGGGGAAAAAAAAACTAGTTAACATAGATTGGACAAGGAAGGAAAATTGCTCCTTTTTTTTGGGTGATCAGTTATTGGTATCTCCATTTATCTTTTGTGTGTGATGTACACTAGGTGCTATTTTCCCAGATGACCATTGCTGATACTTTCTGCTGTTTGCTACCTCTACCAGAATGTGGTATCAGGCTGCTCTTCAGAAAGTTGGTGTGGACTCAATGGACCGTTTGGCCTGCTTCCACATGGTAGGGATTCCATGACTGTAAAGTGATGGTGCTGGAGATTATATGGGACTTTATTTTGCTATATGTTTTGAAATCTTTCAAACTGTATTGTATTTATTTCGATAGCTTGGCCTTTTAAAAATTGTCCTATATAACAAATTTATCCGTTGATGTTGAAAATCAAATCTGCAGCCTTACCTATGTTCAAGATAAAGTGCCACAGTAATGTTTCGCAAAATCAAAATTATCTATCATGTCAGATTTCATTCTGGGATTTGACTTGTCCAGTAGTAACATCAGATGAGATAATAATAAGGTGCAGGCAAGGGGTTTTACTTTAATTTTCACAAGGATCAGATGTGTTGGTTTCAACTCACGGAGGTATTAACATTTATTCCTGATGACCTGTATTACCTTCTTAGCGAAGACCAGTGCCTCCTAGGGATACGCTGCAGTGATGTTTCCTTTACCATTAATCACTAGATTGACCCAAGGCAATGCAAAGACAAAGGAGGGTCGGTGTCAGTGAAATACCTTCTCTACCAACCCTTACCCAATACCACATTCTGGTATAGGTAACAAAGACCACAAACTATCAGAAAAGGTCATCTGGGATACAAAAGACAAGTGAAAATATCAATTAATTGGACAACCTCCTATGGTCACCGCACAGGAAGTGTAAAGATTAAATGTAGTTTTCAGATAAAGTGATGGGGGAGCAATTAGATCAAGCAAGCAGATGCAGATATTGATTATACCAACAGCATTATTGAGATAATGTATTAAGTGTTTCATTTGGTTATTTAGACACTTTGGTTAAAGACACAGTGTATCTGTTGGTCTTAGAACAATGTGAATGATACTGGTATATGGTCACACAGAGTTTAAAGGTATGCTGGATGAGAAAGGGAAGACAGGGAGGACCAATCAAGCATGCAGAAGTACCCTCAATCGAGCTTCAGTCGTGAATACTGGTGAGGATGATGATTCCTCTGGTGAGTTCAGCTAGAGCCACATACATGATATCATAAGTAATTCAACTGCACAGGGACATGGTGGAGATTGGGAATGTGACACTGATGGGGATTTGATCATCAGGAGGTATGAAGTAGCAAATCAGCAGCTACAGGCATGAACTTAGGATGACATGTTGCCTCCCTCGTGAGACGAGGATATGACTGGCTACAGAACTCTCAGGAGGTGACAATGAACACCCAGGAGTCTTAGCCCATTTCAGTAACAACAGAGCAGATGGAAAAAGTGATAATGCCTTGCATGCAGACTTTAGGGAGGAAAGAAGAAAACCAGCAAGCTGGGACTCAAAAGCTATAATCTCCAGATTACTGTCAGTATGTAAAATAGGAGGAAACAGCAGATACATTTGTGGCTGGACACTTTTAAATTCCAGTGACATCGAGACCAGTTCTGGGAAGGAAAATTCAAGCTGGTTGGATTGACCTCAACAAAAGGACAATCTCAAAATGTTCAGATTAGACAAAACTTGAATGTGGTGTGAACTGTGAACAGAATCACCTTGGACAAGACATGAGCTGTGTGAGCAGACACATGACAGACAAAATTTAATACAGACAAGGCTGAAGTGATACATTTTGGTGGGAAGGTTAAGGAAAGGTGATAAAAACAGAGTTCAATTCCATAGGAGGATGTAGGAACATACAGAATGGCTGTTTGTATGTGTAAATTGTTCAAGGTATCAGGGTGCATTAAGAAAGTGATTAAAGTATATATGATTCTGACTTTTCTAACTAGATGCACAGAGCACAAAAACAAAGAAACCAATACAAAATGTAAATACAAAATACAAGCTCAACTGTAACTGGAGATTTGCATCCAGTATTTTGGGCACCATACTTTAGGAAGGATATGAAGGCATTAGAGGGAGGCAAAAAGAATTACAAGGGATGGAGGGACTCCAATTATATGGATAGGCTGGAAAAGCTTAGGAGGTTTGCCTCAGAGAAAGGCAGGTTCAGAAGAGTTTTGAAAGAGGTGATTCAAGTCATGAGGTGTCCAGACAGAGTTGAGAGAAACTACTCCTATCAGCAGAAGGGTTCAGGACTACAGGACTCAGCTATCAAGTCAATAACTAAATAAGCTATAGTGAAAAGGAAAAGCATTTGTTTTAAATTCAACAAGTTGTCAGGAATTGGAATGCATTGCCTGACAGTGTGGTAAAGGCAGATTCAATCTTGATTTTCAAATGGAATCATATAAGCATGTGAAGAGATATCATTTCTCGGGCTTTGGGGAAAGGATGTTGAAGTTGGAAGAGCAAATTTTCTCTCGCAGAGAATTGGCATGGATACAATAACTGAAATAATTCCTCTACCTATATTCAAGGATTCCATGTGAATATACAACCAAGGACTACTTTTGAAAACTTTACTGCAATGATATGTATTTGTATGGATAAATATTCAATACAACAATAAAATAATGGTTGAATGGGGTGTTGGACAAGAACGTCAATAAAAAAGCATTTTTCTAGTACCTTTGACTATATAAGGATATCCCAACACACTGTACAGCCACTGATGTGTTTTTGACGTGTGGTCTGACTAGTGTGTAGGATTTACAGTAGCCAATTTGCATACAGCAAGCTCTCATGACCAGTATTGCAACTTAAATATATTTCTGTGCCAACCTTTTCTGTTATAAGTCAATTTCTACGTCCATGTTTATTATGGAATTTGCCGTGGTACACATAATGTATTGTGAAGACACTCTCTTGTCAGTGGTGGTACAAAAGCAGCAGTAATTCGCACCTCTCATTTCTTAAACTCAGGCTGTAGCAAAGCTCTGATGCCACAACCGACTGAATTTCCTAAATTACAGCCATTTTTTGTCAGGGTTTGAGATGGTGCTGGATAATTAACAGAGTTATTCTTTTCTTTAAGGAACAGCATAATGAGTGCAATCCATTAGTAATTTGTGCACGAAGGATCTCTGAGCAGCTATTTTATTCCATGTTTCGAGAACGATTAGAATGAAATTCATGTTTATTGATTGTCAAAGATTTACCCTTTGTTGTTTGCCCTTTGTATGATGTTACATGAGGGAGTTCTGTGTAAAATGGATACCCCAAGGCAATAGATTAGAACTGGTTGGTCACTTGACCCAAAACACTAACATCGATTTCTCTCCACAGATACTGCCAGACCTGCCCAGGTTTTCCAGCAATTTTTGTTTTTGATTTACAGCATCTGCGTTTCTTTCAGTTTTTAGAAAAGAATTGGAGGTGGGTGAAAAATTGTTAGGTTTGGGGGCACCTCCTTCCTTTAACATGTAAGATTGTGGACATTTCATTTTACTTAAAAAGGAGGAGAAGGAGTAGACCATTCACCTATTGAGCCTGCTCCACCATTCAATAGGATCATGGCTGATTCTCTATCTTAATGGAATATTCCCGGTTTCTCTCCATACCCATAGTATCTCAGAAAAGTTGTCAAATCAATGAAATACAAAACTCTGCAATGAATCAAGATTGTTTGCAAATACCAATCCAACTCTCACTTCTTCATCCTTATATTCTTAACGACTTGTTCATGTTAAGCAAATAATAGCAACAAAAACATTTTCTGAATATGCACAATAACGGTGTAGAGTGACAAAAGTGAAAGAAAAAACAGGGGCCTTATTTTCGTAATTTCTCCTAATCGTGTTGCTGTTGTCAGAGTACATGTGACTCCAAAAGAGAAAGGTAGAACAAATGGTCAAAGTTTCAAAGAGGTAGGCTTTGTCGAGTGTGTTAAGGGATGAGAAAAAAATCGGAGATGCTGCAGGAGAAAATTTCAGAGCTCACAGTTATAAAGCTGAAGGCATTGCTGCCAGCTGACAGAAACACAAGAATCCATTCATTAAGAATCAGAGGTCTCTGCAGGTTGGAAGGCTCAGAATGGTTACAGAGATGGATAGGGGCAAGGCAGTGGAGGATTTTGAACAGGAAGATGAGAATGTTAAAATTGGGGACAGCAGTGCAAGGAGCCAATGTGGATTACTGACCAAAGGGACCAGGTGAAGGGGATAGTGTGTGAATTACAAAACAGAAACTTGACACAATCCAGGAAAACAGAATACATTGACAATGGCAGCAAAGAAAATATCACTGAGCTACTCTTTTTTTGAGATTAGGCAACCTTTTCTCATCTTAACCTTTAAGTTCAAGTCAAAGATTATCCTGGATTTCAAACTGTGTATATGTTCCAAGAGAGTTAACACTGAGGATCCTATCAGCACCACTCACTATGATGTTGATATAAAAATTGGGGAGAACAGCTTAGGATCTGAAAGAGTGAGATCTCTTATCTGGTCCTCTTCAAAGTATCTCTAACAATGTAATAAATAATTTTGAAGTAAGACACCTGATTAACGTATTAATTTGGAGTTTAGATTTTGAACTAGTGACATGTGGGCTTTAATCTGTGTGTATGAAGGGCTTTAATGGTTAATGTGTCAGTATTTCAGACACTACGATTTTAAATCTATGTGTCAGAGATCAGATGACTGAGTGCTCTCCTGAAATGAAAATGGCAAGTTTTTGTTTGTGAGTTTTATTATTAGAGAGAGCAAACATGGAAAGGCATTGGCTTCTTTTGATTTAGAAGAACCAGCAACTGAATTTTGCTTAAGACTTATTGGCTTTTGGTTTCAGTTTGCAGAAAATGTAGCTGGCCTGCCCATACAGCAAGCACCTTCTACTTTTATTGATGCAGCTCAAATTTACCTCCCTGTTTAATTAATGGTTTCCTCAGGAAGAGCAGAAAAGCAAGATTGCAGAATTGCACTAAAGAAAGATGGGTGGGTTGGGAGCATTCAATAGCGATATTCAAAACCATGTGGAATTTTGCAAAGATGGATAAGTTGATTTTGCTATTGGCAGAAGGGTGAAAAGCCAAAGGACATGGATTGAAGATAAAGGCACTGAGCCCTGAAAAGAAATTAAGAATTTTATTTTAAATTCATTAAGTTGCTAACATGCGCAACATGCTACCCAAAGATTGGTGGAAATAAATTGAACAGTAACTTTCAAAAACATGATTAGATGTATACTGGGAAAGGAACTGTGAGCAGGACTATTTTGGAAAAGAGCAGGAGCGCGGGTGTAAATGGATAGCTGTTTCAAAGGCATAGTACAACAGAATCTTACGATTATAATCATTTTGTTCAGAAATGATATTTCAGTTCTTTGAGAGACCCTTGGTCATGCATAAATAAAAAGGTGCAGCAGATAGTCAGAAGGCTGTGGTACCAAGTTAACATTTCAAATCCAATGTGACTCGTCCTAAAAATTGAAGAGGCTGTAAAATGATATTTTATTATGGTGTAAAATAAAGGGAGAGGAAAAGCAAACAGAACAAATGTGAAAAGTATCCCAGAGTGAAAGGCAAAGCAATTACTAGCAGTACTAGTGACTGGGTAAACAACAGGCATTAACAGAGAAAATAAAATCAGCACAGTTAACCCATAGAAACTAAAGATGGGGGTGCAGGAGTGAATGAAGGGTGTAAGGAAAGTATTCAAAGGGAGTCTTCTGGACTTGATGTATCAACTGGCACCAAGTTGGCAGTCTTGCCTCTAGGTCAGAAGTTGTGCATTCAGTGCATGGTCCAGAGACTTCAATGAATAATCCAGTCTGACATTTAAGTACAATACTCTGGAAGTGTTACAGCATTATGGGACGATCTTGTGGATGAAGTGTTAAAGAGAAGCCTCAAGCGCCATCTGAACTGATCACCGTTCTCCTCTCTAGCAAACTAATTAGCTTGGTAAATGATCTCACTATGGTGCCTCACTAGGTGGAATTGAACACCACGTTTAATTGCAGGACAACAGTGATTACTGTTCTAAAGTAATTAACGATCTGTAAGGTACTCTGGAACATTTTGGTGAATCAAAAATTACATTATAAATGCAAGTTCTTTCATAGAATACTGAGCTGTCCAAGGTTTTGTCTGTCAGATGAACACAAAAGATACAATTGCACTGCCTTAATGAAAACCAGGCTAACTCTTTTCAGTGTCAAGGCTCCTATAGCCCTTATTTTAAAAGACGTTCTAGTAATTAGCACATTATTGTATTTTACCTGTGCAAATTGACTGCCACATTTTCCTACATTACAACAATGACTATATTTCAATACTACTTCATTGGCTATGAAACCATTAGGACACCCTGAAAGGTATAAATCAAATGTCTTTCTTCCTTGCGTTTCTATGTAAATGACACAATACATTGAGACAAGGAGTTAGATATTTTCATGACAAATGAGAGGAAAATATTTGAAAACATACCTAACTACCGTGAGTTTATTGAAACAAGGAACTAATTCCTTCACTCCATAATCATTGATATTATTGTTGTCCAGTTCAAGTGCAATTGATTTTTTACGATGACGTAATATGTTTGCAATTGCACTGCAGTCGGCAGAGAAGGCATTGCAGAAAGTGAGTTTGATATAATCCGCGCAAATCCCCTTTGCTGCAAGACTGGCTACAGCTTCACTCTGGGTTTCAAAAATGTAGCGCATCAACCAGACAAATCGAGGCAAGACTTGCACTCTACAAAATTCTTCAAATGGCGCTTGAGGAAGATTTTTTAAGTGTAACTTTACACAGTCGGCAAGGTAGGCCTTCAGTGCTGACCGCTTTCTTTGGACACTTCCTGCAGAAGATAAATGTTTGAATAAGTCCTTCTTAGTTTTACACAATAGGCCACAGAGGAAAAGTGTGGTGAACTGCAGATGTTCATTTGTTTCAAATGGGTCCTTTCTGTGACGTGACTTATAGCCCAAACATCTCAAGAAAACAATACTGGCTCGAGGTCCAGTCAAATAATGATCACATTTTGCAAAAAACGTAATGATTTCCTTCGCACTAATTCTCTCATTAACAACTAGGAAAAGCGCAGTGAAAAATGACTGGAGGGTCAGATGAAGGAATTCATAAGTGGATTGGTTCCCACATCCATCATAGTGGCCTGCACTCTTGACAAAACCCAACTGTAAATCCTCCTCTGAGATGCCAACTGCTGCAATTTGCTCCTGACTAAAGATAAAGTTATTGCTTTCAATTCCCTCTTTTGCCAATTTTCCCAAACTCATTAGAGAATCCCTCTTCGCTTTGAACGTCTCACTTTGACTTTTGTTTCTTCTGTTCAACCCCGTTTTGGAAGAACGGTTTAGGAAAACCTCCAACATCAACAGGTAGATGTCAGTCAATGTTACATAATCCAATATTTGTTGGGAGTTACATTCCGACTGTAAGTGTTTGTAACATTTAAATATAATCCAGCAGAACAATGGCACTGAACATAAACTACACAGATGGGGGTTTGCCTCCAGCTGGGTCAAAACCAAAGTTTGATGGGGTTGATTTTTGAAGAACTTCTTCAAATATTGCAGTAAATTATCCTTTGTAAAGCCCTTTAGTGTCACTCTCTTTCTCACCATTCTCAATGGTAGGTTTGTGCCAGTTCTTGCCGTCAATAATTTTTTGGAACCTTTTAATAACTTTCCTCGGAGAAGATTCATCAACAGAGTGAGCGGATGTGTGGGGTCAAAGGGTGAAGAGACATCAGGGATATCACTCAGGTCGCAATCAACACTAATTTCATCAAACCCGTCCAGTGTGAAGAGAACAGAATCTGGGTGTTGTCGGATGTAACTAAATATCTCATCAGCGTCTTTGTCAGGGTAACAGTTGTATTTGAACAGTAAATCTCTGAGAGAAAATTTATCTTCCTCTCTAAAGCTATTGAACATTCGGCATCTAAATTTGAAGAAGAATTTAACATCAGCACAGAGCTCTCCTTTGGACCACAGGTTCTGAAGTCTCTGGAGCAGGATGGTCTTACCAACCCCAGCATCACCGGTTACAAACACTGTCTCTGCATCCTCGTTGATGATGCCTGTGTCACTGAACAAATCCTCCAAGTTGGAAATGGTTCCTTTGGTTTCATTGACTCCATTGATTAGTTCCATAAGAGTCTCAGTGTATGTATCATCCAGTAAGATGTCTTCTTTCTGGACATACGATGTGACGAACTTAGTGTCCTGCCGTAGATCATGTTTAATCTTCTGAGTGTACTGACAGACTAGAAAAAGAAATGCAAAGTTACTGCAACCTGCTTTTACTCTGCAATTGTAATCATAACAACAGGCCTAATCACTGTACGTTACTTTGATCAACTGTTGAAGTCAATAACACTATTGAGAGATTAACAAGATCAAAAAAAGTTGAATAGATTGGAGTCCTTTACTCTAGACCACAGAAGATTGAAGGACGGCACGAACAGGATTGATAGGGCAGATGTAGAGAAAATCCTGTCACTTGGTGGAAGGCCAGAACAAAAAGGACCATAAATACAAAAGTGCTTCTAAAAGATCTTAACCCAAAGCGTGGTAAGAATATTAAACTTGCTGTCAGAGTAAGCCAGGGGAATAGCACAGATGTATTTAGGAGGAAGCTAGATACATAGGAGGGACAAAAAGTAAAAATATATGGTGAAAGGGCTCAATGAAAATATATAAAGGGAAGATTGTTAATTGTGGTATAAATCACTTGAGGCTCCTTCTGAGCAACAATTTGTTTGTAATTCAATTAAAAATCTCCCAAAAAGAACTGTAGGCGTACTGTTTTAAAAAGAGTGTTGTTCTTAAAAAAAAATACTCTTATGTTCATCACTCTTCCTTGGCCTTTCGCAGATAAAATTTCAATAATGGTGGAGTCCACAGGCAAATGACAAGGTCTCAGAGAAGATACTGTGGGGACACTTTCCCCAATCATTAATAAGATACAATTACAAATTTTGCTTCTACCTTTCATGTAGATGCTGACAAGAGAAAAACCATGCGGTAAAATCAAAGATATGTACAATCCAGAAGATAAGAACATGAATGAACATTCAAAATGTATAATTAATAATAATCTAGCTGATTTCCCATTGTGTTGCAATGGAAGAATCATGTCAAGTGTAGTCTTCAGGTGAGTAGGGACTCAAAAAGCAGTGATCATATTAGTTAAATCTTCACTTTAAAGTCACGTGTCATCATTTCTGTTTGTGTACTATAAATTCCCATATACTGCTTATAATGAACAATTCACAAATACATGCCAACCTGTAATTATACATCC
The DNA here is from genome assembly GCF_030684315.1 of Stegostoma tigrinum. Classification (NCBI taxonomy): domain Eukaryota; kingdom Metazoa; phylum Chordata; class Chondrichthyes; order Orectolobiformes; family Stegostomatidae; genus Stegostoma; species Stegostoma tigrinum. Next base: position 21,278,229 of record NC_081355.1, on the reverse strand, counting down.
CCACCAGTAGTGCCACTATCATATCACCACTCAGAGGAAGGTGTAATTATTATGTGACAAATTTATATCAGGTTTTACCATGACAAAAGCTGAAAGGAAGAGAGATTTATAATTATTCATTAGATATGTGGGGGAAATATTTACCAGCATCTGTGATAATGACTGGTTTGCCCAGTATGTATTCTGATGGTTGATACTCTATTTCTTTCAGCCATGGGCTAAGGTCAGCGTAAATCTCCCTGGCCTGGTACAGGATGTGTAGAAAATACTCTGCTGTTTCTTCTCCTTTGCTCTCAACCAGATCCAATATTTTTCGAACCTAAAAGAAACCATGTTACAGTGTAAGGGATGGTGCAGACTGTCACCAGGAGTCACAAATCAATCTGGCTGTAAGGACAGTCTCCAACCAGTTCCTAATAGGCTACAGTGCAAAGCTGTCCCTAATAATGGCACGACCTGGCAATTTGGAATTAGAAGTGTTATGACAATACAAGAGGAAGTGCTCTCCTGAGGTTGGAGCTGGAGCACATTATGTGGTGTATATTTTTAAAAACTATTGGCTCATGGGGTGTAGGTTTCGCTGCCTATTCCACTTTATTACCTATTCCTAACTGTCCAGAGGGTAACTAAGTACGAACCATTTGGTTGTGATCTGGTGTCATTTTCGGCCAGACTAGGGAATAAAAACCAGGATTTTTATGGCAACTGACCCCAATTACTTGGATACCACTGGGCTAAATTTTATATTTCAAACTTCTATTGAATTCAAATCTCAGCATCAGTTGTTGTGAGATTTGAACCCTTGGTCCCATGGTATTAGCCTGGCACTCTGGATTATTCATTCAGTGACTTCAACTTGACATTTGACCTTCCCAATTACGGATCAGTTAAGCCAGGGATCACTTGTTTTGCAATTCTACATCCAATTGTGCTTTTACCCATGAGATATTGACAGCTTTAATTTACTTTGTCATACAAACACATATTAAATTTCTTCTTCTGAAACCAGGATTGGAGACCCAAGATGATCAGAGTTTCAGTGCTTCCTTGTGTCAGTCGAAAATCTCCTGTTCACAAACACTATTATCTGTAATACTTTTTAAGTGAACACTTATCATGCAAAAAAATCTCAAACATGTCTACATATGTAATGCAAAAAAGAAATCTCACAAATAAAATCTTATCCTAAAGAAATCACTCAAACTCCTTTTCTAAAAGAAAATCCCTTTCACTTGCCCCTCAACACCTCAAAATTTCCCAATACTGTTGAACAAAGTTCTAGACGTATCATTCAAATTAATGAATTTACCAATGTCACAATGACATCATTTACACAATGAGTTGCCTTTGCCAGATTTCAAATTCTTCATCAAAGCATCTTTGCAAGACCTCTGACTATTTCAAAAGATGTGGAGGTGCCAGTGTTGGTCTGGAGCAGACAAGATCAGAAGTCACACGACACCAGGCTATAGCGCAACAGGTTTATTTGAAATCACAATCTTTTGGAGCGCTGCTCTTTCGTCAGGTGAAGTCTGACGAAGGACAAAAACTGGCATTGTGTGACTTCTAACCCATTTCAAAAAGAGTTGGGCCTCAAATAGATACTTTAAGCAATCATGAGTTGGCCTGACCCACCAATCACATCTACGTCTTCAAAGTATGTGTGGTTTTGCAGATGTTCCCAGCATATCATTCTATGCTGACAAATCCTTAACTTGTGCTCATGTTCTGAGCCATGAACTGTTGTCATTACTCCCAGATTCTCTTTCAAAGATCTCTCATATCCCAGCATGCCTCTTCCCTATAACAGCAGCACTTGCTCCAGAACTACCCTCACCAGTGTTACCAGAACCATCTCCCATACTCAAAGATTCAGCATCCCTTCGAAATATTGCATGACCCTGCTCATGCTAGGCCTGGACCCTCACCTATGCCCTTGGATCTCAACGTAGACATTTGGGCTTGAATTTCTATGAAATCGAGAAGATTCCACAAGTCCACCGGAATTCAAGGACCTGGGACAGATTTTGAAAGAATTTGTGTTTCACTGAATGTTAAAATCTGCAAACCAGAGACTAGATGAAGGAATCTTTTGGAAAGGTATGTTCAAAAGATCTTATCCATACTGCCATGTCAATCTATGCCACTATCCAAACCCCCATGGAACCTCATACTGTCCATGTCAGGCTATGCCTCTCCACAGCCATGGCCCTCATATCATTCATGCCAAGCTACACCCCTTCATTTCTCCACCATGGCCTTTCATATCCTTCATGCCAACCTGTGAAACACTGGAAATGGCCAATGAACCCCGTGGTAACAACAGGATGAGTTAAAAAGAAGTTTTAGAAGCAAACAAACATTCATTTCTTTTATCAACAGCCCAAGGAAAGAGTAAATCATCCTGGACCTTTAAAGTCTTAAGGGCGTAAATTACAAATCTCTTTGTCTTGAATAAATAAACTCTGCGCAGAATAAATCAGAGAGCCAGAGCTACAGGTCAAACACTGTTTTCCCAGAGTTGTTTCCATGGTCAGATAGAGGTCTGTGCTCAGCCAAGCAGCACTGTGCATTCTTAGCTGCCAAGCCTTTTGAGTATTTCTGGCATTTTCTGTTTCTTTCTCAAACAATGAGGTGATAAACATCTGTCATTACCTTTGCTGCTTGCGTAGGATGCTGTTGGGACATCTCAGCCTCTTCTGTGGAAATGTATTCATGTTTTATCAGGTTAATCAGCACACACTCTGTGTTCTTGATACAACCAACTAAGACCTCTCGGTGCAACTTCAGCAACTTAGTAAATGAGTGTGTTGCTATTAATGGCACTCGATGCAACCCAGGCTGGAGCACTGTACCCATGGTTACAGAAGCATCCTTCAACAGGCTTCCCTTGCCAAGCAGGTCACTGGGATGCAGGAGTTCATTTTTGAATTCCACATCACGCATCTACAAAAATCGTAATACATTAATTAAAAGCGTAAAAGTGAAAATATTAGCACCAATTAAAACCTGCTAATGCAAAACAACAGATACTTCCAGAAAGCAGCCACTTGGCCCGTTTGTTTCCGAGTAAGCTGTTTATCAAAGAAATCCACACTTATTCCTAGTATCCACTCTATCCTTGCATCTCGGTGTTTCTTTATTTTAAATGTTTCATGCATTTAAGATTACGCTCTCTCTTTCTCGCTGGACTCGATGCTCCAAATAAAATCAACAATACTTGGTATTACTTCTTCTAAGTCCAAGTACTGGCAGTGAATTTCCATGCAATTTGGTAAATGACCCCTTTGATCTCCCTATTTGCCTATGTCTATTTGTAAAGTACCCATTCTTTAAGTGTTGATTCTGTAAATGCATCACCTACCACTTGGCCATACAAGCTGACTGGCCTGAACTTTTGTCAAAAAGCTTTAGAATTGCTTGTTTTCAAAATTAAAACAAAGTCTTGTAGGTCTTTCCTATCAATGAAGATCAACTTGACGTCAGCACTGTAGGGGGCAATAACTCTGAAGAAGAGCTGTTTTGTTTTAAGGATCAGTTAGCTCAATTGGCTGGATGGCTGGTTTGTGATTCAGTGATGCCAGCAGTGTCCGTTCAATTCCTGTCACCAGCTGAGGTTACAATGAAGGACTTACCTTCCCAAAGTCTCCCCTCTTCAGAGGCATGTTGATCTTCAGGTTAAACCACCACCAGTCATCTCTCTCTCTAAAGAGTGGGCAGCCCTAGGGTCTGGTAAAACAGCAGCAACTTTCTGAATTTATTTAAATGAATTCAGTGAATGTTGTAAATGTTTTGCAGAACCGGCCCATGCTACAGTCACTCAGTGATAGAATCATTGTTCATCTTTTGATTAAAGCAGTTGGGAAATCATTTCATCATCAGTCCCAAGTTCATTGATGAATATTTAGACTTCTTTTCTTCCCAAAGAATAGTAACTATGGATTGAACAGTACCTTTTTGTCACAGCAGTTTGGTTTTTATTCTTTGCTAAGAGCTCCTGAGCCTGTGTTTATTTTCAACATCATGATATATGACATACCTCAAAGTATATTGTGTCTTTGTGGTTGGTGTCTTGCCATGCTTCCCATTTAGAGAAGAATTTGGCACTATTTCAGAATCACTTTGAAGTGACCTTATTTGTTTCTTTCCCTGACTAGTAATACACTCTTTTTTTTGAATTACCATAGTAAAAGTTATGTTGACTGGAATGAGATGCCCATGCTAATGTCATTTTCATACAATATTAGAAAGATATAACTGGGCCATAATTTCTCCACATGATACCAACATGGGCAGCAAGCTTATGCATGAACTTAATCCATTGGCTGGATTCTAAGGGACACCGTGGTCACCATCCCATCCTGGCTCAAAAGTCAGGAAGAAATCACTCATGATCTCAAGGATTATCCTGCAACAATCTAATGCTAGGTCCCACATCAACTGCATCGAGTAAAGATTTCTGCTGCTTTCTGAGGAGGAGCTCCTGCCTGAGGGAGCTGTCACCCAATCACATTGGCCCTTTGCTCTCCAATCCCAGAAGCACCCCCACTAGCCACTGTTGAGACGAAAGGCCAGCATCAATACTGGGGGTAGGCCAGAGTCAGAGATCACAGCAAAATGGGTGGGGATGATGGCTTGGTTGAAGCTGTGAAGGGTTGGATTCAAGAGTCTGGGGGAAAGATGTCAAAGGGAGAACCACCTGTGATAGGCCGGACTAGGAAAACCCCAAAGGGAGATCCCTCCCTCGCCTTTGCCAGAGAGCAGGCTGTGCTTTTGAAACTTCAGGATTTCTCACAGGCATACCCCTCTCTCTACCTTTTGTCAAACAGCAGGATATGGACATTAGTCAAACTTTGGAGGTAGATACAACAGTGATTTTTTAAGAGGCATCTTAACAGCTATATGAATAGGCAGGGAAGAAAGAGATACAGACCGCAGAAAGACAAAAGGTTTTTTAAAGATATCATGTGTCAACACAGTCTTGGTGGGTTGAAGGGCCTGTTCCTGCACTGTACTGTTGTTTATTCTTTGTAGTAATTGAACAGAGACTTCAAGAGTAAGCTGGCCATCTAACCTCTCCACCATCCCCTGTGAAGGTCAGACAGACTGGACCGGGTAGTAGGCAGGGAAAACTCCAAGGGCTGGATTTTGCATGACCTTGCTGTTTCACATGGAGGCTTCGTAACTTCTTTGAACCTGAAAGTACTTACAACTGAGGCGACCTGGAAAGTCATAGCATTACTGAGTCCTTAACAAACACACTTCTTCACACATCTGCCTTCAAACAGGAAGGTGTTCTGAGGCATTGGTTCCAATTTTTCACTTTTTAGGGTGATCGGAACTAACAGCCAACAGAGGTTTATAGCCTAATTCCTGGCATTAACATGAAAACAAAATTTTACAGGCAGAAATTTATACAACTTTTCAGTCAGTAGAAGAATACAAAACATCAAATGGCAAAGCATTCGATTGCAATAGACTATAACTGACATCCACCAAACCCCAACCCCAAAACAATTTGACTAAAATGGCTGCTTTGGTTCATGCTTAATGGTGCAAAATGAGCTTCCTGTACTTTTCCTGTGTCCATTCCAGCATCTCTGGTTTAAAATAGGCGTTGGAAAATTAGGATGACAATAGTTAGGTGGTTATTTTGGTCTGGTACAGACCTGACGGGCCTAATGGCCTTTTTCTGTGCTATAGAACTCTGTGACTGACTGATTACCTGCTGTGCTGTGTGATATACCAGCCAGAGCTCATACCTTGCTTATAGAGGTTCACTTGGCTGACTAACTGGACACGACCTGTCGCTTCTCAACGGGGTGGAGTGGCGGAGAGGATCTCTCTTTAATTTTACACAGACTGCGAAAAAGACAGGCACCATGTTTTGTTTTCAGAAGTGTCAAAAAAAATACAAGGTTATCAGGGTCACTGTATTTGTAAATAAACCTCAAATACCAAGAAATGAATATTTTTCAAAGACTTGGCTAACAGAAAAGAAGGAAGTAAGAAAAAACAGTTCTTATTGCCAGTGCATTCGAGGCCATTTAAGTTTACATCCCAATGTTCTCTGAGGAAAGGCTGACTGCCACTCATGCACATTGTCTCCATTACTCAAATGGTTGCACAATCAGCAGCAATTAAGTAGAACACAGGAAAGGGCAGGCAGTTCAGAAGAAGAGACTTAGGAAAAATTTCCTCCAGAATATTTGAAGTAGGCTGTTTGTACTGAATAAGCATATTAAACATACTGAATTTCACAGACTGATATCCTCCATTGGTCTGCTGGAGCTATATGAGTGATTATATTTATACAACTGCCCTCACTGTAGATTGTCAAACAAAATCAAACAGAGCAATTTCAAAAACCTGTCTCTTCCTCTTCAAGCCACAGAACATTCCAAAATCTGACCGTGAAGGCCCACTAACTGTTACGTTGTCTGATATCCTAGGACCTTCTTTCAGTCATCAATGATCAGCAGCTACTCTGGAAGTTAGTTTGGAAATACTTCTCAATGGTTTGAAATCTGTTTCACTTTTACATCCTCAGCACTTGGTTTCCACAGAACTGCTGTTCTGTGCATATAGCGCTTCCAAACTAACTACAAATTAATTACTATTATAAAATCAAAATACTATAAATGCTGGAGAAACTCAGCATCTGTGGACAGAGAAACAAAGCTAACGTTTCCAGTCCCATTTGACACTTATTCAGAACTCACCCCATGGCACCGTTTTATCAGATATATGAATTTTAGCAGAGTACATCTTATACACAATTCAGGTAAATATACTTGACAACTCATATTTACTAAACAGGTATTTACCACCATTCATTAACCAAGGAATTAAGGGAGCCACAAAGATCAAATTAGTTTTCACAGTTTGTTTTCCACCTTCAGAGAATTGTTACAGTGCATAGAGAGGCCACTCAGCCCCTTTTGCTTACACCAGCCCTCTGAGCATGTAGGATAAATCTCCTTTTTCCCTGGAATCCTGCAATTTAGGAATGTGCAGAAAGGTTAAAGTTCACATGCTCAGCAAGTTAATGTGTCAATTGCTATCCTGTAGCCAATTCATTATTTACTAATCCGAAATCCAATTAGCCCCATCCAGATTCCCAATTAATCCCATGGCCAACACTGATCTAGGCCATTATCCTGTTTTAAGAGATCGCCTGAAGCTCTTTTGTGAGTTTTCTTGTCTCATCACCAATCAGCACAAATCAATTCTTAAACAGAAGTGCCACACGTTTTGTAAAACCAGCAGCGTAGATCTGATAACTTTGCTTCCTCAATCCAGAGTGCTCACCTCAAAATGTCAAACACTGTCCCTCTGAAAAGCATTGAATAAGCAATCAACCTCAACAGCCAGATCTTCTACTTGCAAAGCAAAGTTGAAGTGGGAAGCATCATCCTCACGAGTAGGATACAGATAAACACTTTTAAAACGTGCCGATCCTTTGTGTAGTCAACAGTACTATTACTTTCACAGATCCGTGTTTGATCTATCGCTGATTGGTGCCTGCCCTACTACTTCCCTATTTGCCCTTAAGAGTTTCACAAAACAATCTGTATGAACTACTTTCGTTGTCTGAATGCAGCAGCTGTTGCTCGCCGATAGCACCCCGTTCTTAATTTGGAGGATACAGGTCCTCCTCCAGAGACTGGTGCGCATTTCCGACATGGCAACTTGTGACTAAACTTCAAAGAGTACCTCATTCTCATTTTGTCAGCTATGACTCAGTCAGTGGCACACATATCTCTGAACCACAAGTTCCTGGGTTCAAGTCTTTCTCCGGGGCCTGAGCACAGTACCCAAGGCTGACACTCCAATGCAGTACTGAGAAGGCACTTTTGAATATGCTGCATGCAGATTTTTAGATTTAAATTTTATTGTCAAGTGTACCTAAGTACAGGAGTACAGCGAAAACTGTATAATGTTGCCACACAGAAAGAAGGAAAACTCTCAAGATTGTGTCATGTGAATAGGCTCAAACAGTATTTTGATGAGGAAGGAAACAAGAGAGAGAATGTGGTACTTGTTGCAATTCAGTGTGAAGAACTAAATGCAGTCAAGTTTGAATTTGATCTTCCTTAAATTAAGTTGGGTAATGAAGTTCTCAAAAATTGGGATATATTATTGAGTTACCTTCCAGAAGAAAATCAGAATGATCTGAAAAAGTTATTAAAATCACATGGAGAGATATATGGGAATAAGCTGTGAAGCACAAACACGATTATGCCTGATGTAGATATTGGAGATGCCATTCCAATCAAGCCATGTCCTTTATAGATTTAAATCTCTAAAAATGACAAGTTCAAAAAGAAATTGAAAGCATGCTTAAGGTAATGTATTTGAAGTGAGTTGCAGCAAATGGAGTTCACCCATATTGTTGGTGCCAAAATCAGACAGTATCCAATGAGTGTGTTGATTACCACAATGTCAATGCAGTTATGGAATCTGATTCATATCCTATTCTAATCCTAAAAATTAGTGGGGGTAAATTTAAAACTGAAATGAGACGACATTTCTTCAGCCAGAGAGTGGTGGGCTTGTGGAATTCATTGCCACAGAGTGCAGTAGAGGCCAGGACGTTGGATGCCTTCAAGGCAGAGATCGACAAAATCTTGATCTCAAAAGGAATCAAGGGCTACGGGCAGAGTGCAGGGAAGTGGTGTTGAAATGCCCATCAGCCATGATTTAAATGGCGGAATGGACTTGATGGGCGGAGTGGACTTACTTCCACTCCTATGTCTTATGGTCTATTCCATGCTGGAAGATTGTACTGAGAAGGCAGGACAAGCAACTTTTATTTTGAACCTAAACTTACTCAAAAGGATACCAGCAGGTCCCTTTAGTTGACAGACTGAAGGAAATTTCAGCTTCTGTGACACAGAATGGACTTTACCAGTTTAAAGTTATGCCATTTGGTATGAAAACTGCACCAGCTACATTTCAAAAACTAGACAACAAAATCATTTCGGGATTACTCAATTGTTTGATATAAATAGACAATTTGGTGATTTTTAGTCATATGTGGAAGGGACATTTAAAGTATCTATCACAATTATGTGGTAGACTTCAGAAGGTGTGCTTAGTGATAAACCTGGCTAAGAAAGAATTCATAAAAGTCCAAGTTACATGCCTAGGCCATCGCATTGGACATGGACAGATGGGCCCGTGGGATGTGAAAACATGAGGGGCACAGGTAAGGTGAATAGCTAAGGTCTTTTTCGTAGAGTAAGAGAGTCCAAAACTAGAAGGCATAGGTTTAAGGTGAACTGGAAAAGGTTTAAAAGGGACCTAAGGGGAAACTTTTTTGCACAGAAGGTGGTGTGTGTGTGTGTGTGTGTGTGTGTGTGTGTGTGTGTGTGTGTGTGTGTGTATAGAATGAGCTGCCAGAGGAAGTGGTGGAAGCTGGTACAATTACAACATTTAAAAGATATCTGGAATGAGTATATGAATAGGAAATGTTTAGGGGGATATGGGCCAAACACTGGTAAATGGAACTACATTAATTTAGGACATCTGGTCAGCTTAAATGAGTTGGATCAAAGTGTCTGTGACTATATGACATGGCACTATCTTAGGTACTAAGGTACTTAACTACAAAAAAAAAGTTTAGCTACAAAAGTAGTAAGAGAAACGAAAGTTAAAAAGTTAAGCATTACTTCATCGGTTAGTAGAAAAATTTAAAAAAAGGTAATAGTTTAAACTAGGAAGACAATGAAATACGTTAAAAGTTCAGCAGTCTTTGATAAGTCCTCTGCTCATCTTCCTGTCTGGGAAGGCCCCAGCTGTCTGCTCCTGACACCACTGCCGTAGTTACTGTCGCTGCTGCTGGAATTACTACCTTTCTGATCTGACATTTCAGAGGAAGATGTTAAAACTGGGGGCTACTGGTCAGGTTGGGTGGGTGTGAAAGATTCCATGACATTACTTCAAAGAAAAGCAGGGGAGGTTTCCCCAGTGCCCTGGTCAACAATTATCCATCTAAAAATACATCTTATCAGGTTGCTATCAATTATTGCGTTTCTGAGTGTAAATTAGCTGCTACACTTCCTATGTTGCAGCGGTGATTTCATTTCACCCGCATACAAAGCATTTTCATTGTGGAGACTGTGAAAAGTGTTTTGCATCTGCAAATCTTTCTTTATTAAAAACAAAGTGCTTTGAACCAGCTAGTGATCATGAGCAGTGCTATATAAATGCACGTCTTCCTTTATTAGTCACAAGGCATAGGGCTAACGCTGTCCGAGGGATTGTTGCGTGGTCAGAGATTCTTGTGTGAGATGCTAATGCATGACCCTATCTGCCCTCTTGGGCAGAAAAACTCCATAACATGATTTGCTGATGGACAGGAACAGCATGTAAATTGCTCATAAGAATTAAGGAAATGTATTTTTAGTCATGGATCTACTGATTACATTGCAATATTTATATTTACACAGTTCCTTCATCAAGATAAATCAGATGGTGTGCACTGATAGGAGACTAGTGAAAAAGAAAACTTTGCATCCACATTGCACCATGCAGCACTTCAGAACAGACCAAGCCTTTTTCTGCCAATTAAGTACATTTCTTGATGTAATACAAGTGAAGAGGTACATTTGCATGCACCAACCTCCCACCTATAGCAGCCTGATAATAATCAGATAATCTGGGCATAACTCAGTTGAACAATGTAAAATTGGGCAATTAAATACTAGAGGTTCAGAAGGCACCTGGACCTCAGCCAATTCATGTTAATACGGCATTAAACTCAGGGTTAGACTGATATCGGTGCCTTACTGTTTCAACTTGGTTTAAGTCCATGCCACAGGTCATGCATCTGAAAATTTACAATAACAAATTTCTAAGGCTGTGACTTGTCTGGATGCTGTATCTGGAGGATAATCTACACCAGACAGAAGTAGTTAATTGCTAAATATTAAAATGTTAGAATTCAGCAAATCAAAATAATAACCTGCACTCAGCCCCTCCTGATGTGAGTCTACTCAATATCAAAATTAGAGACTGGATGTAATCCAAAGGTATCTTATTGCTGTCGGTCATTCCGCACCAGGCGCAATCTTTATATATAGCATTCTACAGAGTATTTTAGAAATAAGAGTTGTTTCAGTAATGAATTCCTGAAAACAAAAATCAATTGCTATTTCTGTAGACAAATGCTCACAATTCGGCAAATGCACTGACCTGAGCTCGTGATCAGTTTTTTTTTTGGAAGTTTTTCACATGCAGGAAGGGAACTGATACACACGAGTGTATTTTCAGGCCAGTTTTCATTTTGACAGATTAGAACAGGATACAGCTTTCCTCAAAGACAGACTTGCTGTATAAATGGAAGTTTATGCTTCCTCGTAAAGGTCAACTATCATTCTGACCTTCGCACATGGCAAAGACTTTCTCCCCTCAACCTCAGTCAAGTGATTACATTCAAATGTTTTCTCTTGGCCCATTCAAACAATGTTAGCTTGTCCAATGGCATTCATAGCTGACTGCCCAGCAATCAGCGCGAGTGATGATCCGCTAGGCACCTCCTTGTAGTATCAAGGTCAATACCAGCACACAGCAACACCTTCCCCACCCCCACTGTAATACATTGGTTTTCCAACAACTGGACAATTGATCCACTGGACGTTGCTGAGGGAAATAGATGAGTATAAATAGGTACATATTTGCTTGACAAGCAACCAAAAATTAACATTTTTTTCCTTTTCAATGTATCTGAGTTGTTAGCTGAACGTTCCCCTTTAATGTGATTTTTTTTAATACACTGAGGTGTTTCATTTTTTTCCCTTTCTCCGTTTTGCCTTTGAACCTAATTTTGCCACAATGGTTTAGGTCTCACCCTGGCTTCAGATCATTTAGGAGATCCAGCATTGCGTTATTTCTTACTTAGTATTAACATGATATTTTAGCATGATGAAGTCACCGTTGTTTTACCAGACCACAGGGCTGTTTGCTATTTAGCGAGAGATGACTGGTAGTGGTTTAACCCATGGTCACCATGCCTCAGGAGAGCTCTCATGGTAACCTGAGTTGGTGCAGGAACTGAACCCATGCTGTTGGCATTCTTCTACATTGCAAACCAACCATCCAGCTAACTGAGCTGACCAACCCCATTTTTAGGTTCTGAAATGTATTCTGTTAACCCTCTTCTCACTCTAACTATCAATATTAGCACTATCTAAATATACAGAGTCGGCTTTTAACTTGTGTACTTAATCCCTTTGAAATTGAGTGCATTTACAGTTTAGAGTAATTAGCGGCTGCTGTTGGTATAATTTTGAGAGATAGTGGAATAATGTAAAAATACTAACGTTTTAAAATGGCCAAAAGTGTAATACAAGGTATATCACATTTACATCAATCAGCCTAAATAAAGCAGTGGCAACAGTGCTTCATGGACTGCAAAGTGTTTTGGATCATTCTAAAGTCATGGAAGATGCTACATAAATGCACGTTCTTTCTTTGCATGTGGAAAGTAAAAACAATTATTACAACATTAATTTCTTACATCCTCTCTTGTTTAGTCCAACCTTTTCCACACTCATTACTTTTTGTTTCATTTTTCCCCTTTATAATTTCGCCTATACTTCAGAAGTGCTTCATTGTCTGTCAATGCATTCGACCATCCTGAGATCTAAACTAGCACTCTATAAAAGGAGGCAGTGGTATTGGTGTTGGAATCACAATCCAGAGACCCAAGTAACACCTGAGAGACCTAGGTTCGAATTCCATCATAGCAGATGGTGGAAGTTGCATTCTTTTTGTTTTAAATTCAGAATTAAAAATATCATGACAATGATGAAAACCTTTGTCTATTGCAATAAAACCTGTCTGGTTCACTAATGTCCTTTAGGGAAGGAAACTGCCATCTTTACCTGGTCTGGCCTATGTATGACTCCAGACCCATAGCAATGCGGTTGACTCTTAACAGCCCTCCGAAATAATGTAACAAGCTTCTCAGTTCGAGTTTATCTAGGGACAGGCAACAAATGCTGGTCCAGCCAGCAACACTCACATCTCATGAATGAATAAAAATAATGAAATATTCTCTTTCTTTCTTTGCTATTTTGTAGTCAAAATATGCACCCAGACTGCTTATTTTAGTTCAATCTGGAGACACAGTCTAAACACCACCTTCAAAAGCCATCTTCGTTCTACTGTGTTAATTGAACTCTTGGTTAATTATGTTATCGTGCCTTCCAACCTCTATCTCTTCCAAAGACTTCATAGCCAGAAATATTTCTTAAATGGGATCCAACTTGAAAGCAAAAATGACAGCTGCAAAGCTTCAACAGGATTCCAATCATAGAACTGCCAGTGAATAACAGGGCCAGTCTAGTGCTGTCAATTTAAAATTAGATTAACCACTTTTCTGACAGTAATTCTGAAGTGTGGGTAACCAACATATTTATTTGATTGATCTATGTCTGTGGAGAGTTTTCATAGTCACATGTTGATTATATTCTTTGTACTCTTACTTTGAAATGCAGCGTGCATTACAACTTTGCAACTTATCTGTATCAATAAGAGTTGACCTTAAGAGCAGCCAATTCTTTTATAATGAAGGTTGCTGCTGTCAAATCCTGGGAATTTGTTGGATTTTAGTTCCTAAAATGTCTTCAGTACTTTTTTTCTCTGCTGCTATATAATTTCTAATTCCCTCACCCACTTTTGCACCGGGGTTGCCCATCATTTCTGGTATGCAACTTGTATCATCAATGGTGAGGACACAAACGAAATGTGTGTTCAAAACCTCTGCTATTTCCTCGTTTTCTCTTGTCGCTGCTTCTAAGGGATCAATGCTCTTCTATTATATACCTGTAAAGATTCTCAAATCCAATTTTCAATTCCTTGCTAATTTGCTTCAACTTTTTTTTCCCCCCTTTCCATCTTTTTCATGGCCATTTACCGGTTTCTAAAATGCTCCTAATACATATTCTTGCAACCTTTTAAGCCTCTTCTTTTAACCTAATACTAACCTTAAATTTCCTGAGTATGTCATTGATTGATCTTTCTTGCTTAGTTTGTGTGTGTCCATGAGATGTATTTCATAAAAGTGGGCCTAGGGTCCAGTTGTATGTTGACAATGCTTCACAGGTGTGCTGTGAAACTAGGAGGCACATTCCTGTTCTTCATGTATCAGCGTTTAAAATAGGCCTATATTTTTAGTGGCAGCTGTGTGCTGCTACAACAACCTACATTTATATACTGCCTTTAATAAAATAAAATGCCCCAAACCATCCAGCTTTGCCAACCACAACTAAAACATGAGCAGCACCTAAATCACATTATACTACGCTCTGTCTGAAGGCAGCTTCTTGGTTCATTATCTGCTGATAATTCTTCCCAAGCCATTTTCTGGGCAACTTATGTCAGTACTGATTTGCAATTGTCTCCCACTCTCGAGAGCAGAGCCAGGAGGCTGGTCCAAGTTTACCTCTCCCAGTATGGGAATTAAAAGTGTTGCTGACATTATTCCAAACTGCACATTAGCCATTTAAGCCAAAACGCTGCACTTCTTCAGGAGGATATCTAATTCAGGCCTTGGGTTCATCATTAGATTCACATATTGGCTGTTTTAGGTGGTTTTCCCAAAGGCATGATAATCAAACTCTACCAATTATGGCATCCAATGTAATTCAATCATCTTTGGGACACTGTAGGCTATACCCTAGCACAGTCACTTGTGTCTCCTGTTTTGCATCCAAAAATCAGGCGGGAATGAAGGCAAATTTCTCAACTCGAATACCACCAATACATATGTGCAAGCAGCCGATGAAATTGGAAGAAGCAACTGCTGGTGAAGTGACTATGAAAGTCATGGCTTGTAGGACTGATACTTTCCTGGTCCGTGGGATGCCAAATAAAATAGGAAAGCATTTCAATGTCTGTGAATACGCAGGGTGGTCATAATGGAAAGTTATCGCCAATTTCCCTTCAAACATGCTATTTCCTTCTCAAATAACAGAAATATACAGAAGCAAGTTTATCATTTAAAAATAACTTTATGGAACACAAAAATTCTACCATTGACTTTGCTTCCCATTTATAATGTTTGGAGTCATATCTATCTAAACCATAGTGTTGGGGCTTTATCTTACGAAAAAAGTAGGTGAAAGGTCCTATTGTCCATCAGTTATTTTTGATCTGGCGTGCTGAGTCAACTATTTGTTTAGAGATTTTATGCAATTAACGTCCTGATGCTTTGGGATGTGTCAAAGCCACTACAAAACATAAGTTCTTTTCTCTTTTTATAATCAGTCAGGAAGCAGAAATACTTATTTTCGGAGATAACAGAACCCGTTACTCTCAAAGAATATTCTGAAAGGGCGTGCTGCCAGAGCTGGCCAAACTTGAGCAACCGCCCATTAGATCATTTCCTCTTTCTTAATTGTAACAATAACACACTATTACGCACAGCTAAAGATGATTTTATCCCAATTTAAAACACAAGTCAGCCCATCTTAACTTAACGGAAGTAAATGTTGAGCCTATTAACAGAACACATGAAAAATCCAAATCTAATAAGCAGCTTGATAAACAGATAAATATTGAAACTCAAATTATCACATTAAATCTTTCAAAGAAGCAATCCATATCTTCTAACAGGGAGTCCATTTCAAAAGTAGTTCATGAGTGTTAGGAAATGGTGTTTTGTCAAACGCAAGCCTTTCATTCTATTCTCTTTTAAACAAAACTTTCTAACTCTTCACATTATGACCTGTTGGTATACTGGTTGTTGTGCAACAGTTTTATTATCATACCAGTGATCCTGAAGCTTAAACTAGTAGTTTTTAAGGGTTACAAACAATAATTTGAACCACAGTGACAGTTTTTGCACTCATTTTTTGAAAATCAGGGAATTGATAGCCCAGTTGAAGAGATCACCTTGGAAGAGACTAGCCGTTGGTGTAGGAAAACCAACACACACTGGTGTTGGTCCTCAGCCTGCACACATAGGGAAGGCTATCAGCAAGAATGGTCTCCGGCTGCATAACTGACCCATCAAATCAAAAAGTGATGGTTGATGGGAAGCAGGATCAACTGGCATTGTGATGATCTCATGTAATATGCAGAAAAACCAAAAGAAGAGAGAATTTGCAAATCAGTGGTGGAGACTGTAAAACCATCATAAAACTACTGTCATCCTCAACCAGTCCCACAGCCATGTAGTTGGCCCTTAACTGTCCCCTGGAGTAGCGAAAGAAGTAATTCAACCACATTAGGTCTGTACACAGAATAACCCCATTGACTGTGAGATAACAAAGTGTATAGCCGGATGAACACAGCAGGCCAAGCAGCATCTTAGGAGCAGAAAAGCTGACGTTTCGGGCCTAGACCCTTCATTTGATGCTTTTCTGCTCCTCTGATGCTGCTTGGCCTGCTGTGTTCATCCGGCTCTACACTTTGTTATCTCGGATTCTCCAGCATCTGCAGTTCCTTTTATCTCTGATACAATTTCAACCCCATCGACTGCAGCAGTTTAAGAAGAAAGGCTACCACATTTTTCTCCTACGAGTAGATGGGAAGTTAATGTCACTCTCACCAACTTAGACATAATGACATTGTTTTAAGAGTTCTTTTACCTCAATAACAACTTGTATTTATCTAATGGTTTCACCACAATCACAGAAGTGTTATCAGACAAAGGAATAAACATAAGCCCTGAATGCAACTGAGGACCAATAGCTCTGTTAAAGATTGTATCTTTAAAAAGAACACATGACAGTCACGATGAAGGGTTAGGCCCGAAACATCAGCTTTTGTGCTCCTGAGATGCTGCTTGGCCTGCTGTGTTCATCCAGCTCCACACTTTATTATCTTAGCTCTGTTAAAGAAATGTGTCTCAAGGATCATTGTGTGATAAATAGCTTCACTCAGCAAGTATTTAGGGTCTCGAATGCTCTGCTTAGAAGTGTGGTTCAGGTTTAGTTAAGACACTCAAGAGGAAATTAGACAATCATTTAAACAGAAACAAATGTGCAGGGTTACGGGGGAAAGGCAGGAGATTTGCACGAACACAAACTTTTCAGAGATCCAGAACAGATAATGTGATTCGAATGTCCTCCTTCAGCACCATTGTGCTTTTGTAATTCTGTGATTGTGAAGACAGATATTTAGGGAAGGGATTCCACAGCAAAGGGTCCAGGCACAGCTGAAGAAACAACTGCCAGTGGCAAAGGGGAAGACAGAGATGAAGACACCAAAATTGGAGGAGGGTCATAGATCCAGAGGAATTTCTGGCATCCCTGTGACAAAGTCCAGGACACGGACATACCGGCGGAAGCAGATTCTGACCTGTCGTTAGTGAACTCACTCTCTGATCTCTTTCACGACACATGGAGTGAGGAGCATCTCCTCTCAATCCCTTGCCAATTTTCCAGCTAACAATTGCAACTACATGTGTCAGAAATCTTCTAGTTGGAAAGCACTAGATCCACTCGCTGATCATTTCAAAGCTTTTAGCACAAAATCTTTCCCAGAATTAGGGGGCTGTACCTACTGAAACCTGTTTTACATTAATACTGAGAGCACAATTAAAAAAACACCAGGGCATAAATTTTACAAAATGTTAACTTCTACAATTATTCCCACATAAGGGGCGGCACGGTGGCTCAGTGGTTAGCACTGAAGCCTCACAGCACCAGGGACCCAGGATCAATTCCAGCCTCAAGTGACAGTCTGTGAGGAGTTTGCACATTCTCCCCGTGTCAGCGTGGGTTTCCTCCGGGTGCTCCAGTTTCCTCCCACAGTCCCAAGATGTGCAGGCTAGGTGGATTGGCCATGCTAAATTGTCCGTGGAGTTCAGGGTGTGTGGGTTATAGGGGGATGGGTCTGGGTGGGATGCTTCAAGTGGCGGTGTGGGCTTGTTGGGCCAAAGGGCCTGTTTCCACACTGTAGGGAATCTAATCTAATCTAATCTAAGCACATGTAAAAGTAAAAACGTTTGGATCCATTTTTAAGACAAAAGTCCTTGTGCCAACTTGTACACAGGTAGTGTTTTCCAACGTTTGGCTTGTGCGCTTGCTCTAGGTCCAAGCATAATCCACAAAACATTCGTAATAAATCATAACAATTAAGAATAAGTTATAATAATTACTGGTAAATTAAAAATAATCAAACTGTGTTTTGACATTCATAATTTCATCATTTTAATAATTGAATAAATAGAAGCAAAAGACTTACATGTAAACATTTAAGCACTAATTTATTGATACATTTATCATAAAAATCAAATCATAAACACAGTCATAAAATCAGAGTCTCACAGCGTGGAAACACACCTTTTAGTCCAAGTAGTCCATGTCAGGCATAATCCCAAACTAACCTCGGCACTCCTGCCTGCTCGTCATCCATATCCAAAAATCCCTTCCTTTTCACGTACTTATCCAAATGTCTTTTAAACATTGTAATCGTACTCACTTTCACCATGTCCTCAGGAAACTCATTCCACACATGAATCATCTCCTATGTAAAAAATTTGCCCCTCCTGTCTTTTTTTAAATCTCTCTCTTCTCTTAAAAATGTTCCCCCAAGTCTCGAAATTCCCCATCGTAGGGAAAAGACAACTGCCGTTATCCCTATCTATACCACTTATTATTCTATAAACTTCCATCAGGTCACCTCCCAATCTCCTACACTCCAGTGAAAAAGTCCTAGCCTACCCAGCCTTTCCTTTAACTCAAGTCTTCCACACCCAGCAACATCCTGGTAAATCTCTTCTGAACCCTCTCCAGCTTAATAATATCCTTCCCACAACATGGCAACGAGAACAGCACACAATATTCTAGAAGAGCTGTTACTAACATCCTGTACAAGCTCAACATGATGTCCCACCTCCCATACTCAAAAGGTCTGAGCAATAAAGGCAAGCATGCCAAATACTTTTTTAAACACCCTGTCTATATGTGATGCAAATTTCAATGAATTATGTACCTGATGCCCTAGGTCCCTCTGTTCTACAACACTATCCAAAGCCCCACCATCTCCAAGATTATACGTGGGGTCTGAAACTTTGGGACTCTGATCCCTGAAAAAGTAACATAAACTTTTCCGTGAGGTGTGTAAAAGAGTTATATTGTTTTAGGCCAAAAATCATTGGGTTGGTTTTCACAAGATTTACTTTTACATGAGCATATACGACAACAGAAAAATCAAAAATCAGAAAGTAGTATGCACTGAACAAATATAGTGCAAGGTCAACCACGAAGGTAAAATTAGCATAGTAAACTTTTCTGAGGAGCATTTCCTACATTACACCAGTGATTACATTTAGAAGTATTTCAAAATCGTTCCTCAGCATTGTTTTCTCTACTCAAGCACTTTGAGCATTTTCACAAGTAGCCTTCTTTCCATCTGAAGCACAAAAATGGGGCTGTTTGCTGATGACTACACAATGATCAACTCCAGTCATGACTCTCTCACAGTAGAGAGCCAGACAGACAAGGTGAGTCGAATGGCATTCTTTTATACCACTCCCAGGCTCATATGCAGCCACTCTCAGGCAACATTGAGAGGTGGACTGATAAAGGACAAGATACATTAATGCTACACATCTGCCAGGTCCAACATGCGAGAATCTAACCATCTCCCCATGACATTCAATGACATTACCAATGCTGAATCTCCTGCTATCTGTGGGTTATCATTGACCAGAAACTGAACTGGATCAACCATATACAAGACGGTTGCTACAGCAGATCAGAGGCTAGAATTCTGTGATGAGTAACTCATCTGCTGCACCCCTTAGTGCCTGTCCAGCACTGACAAAGCACCATTCAGGACAGTGATGGAATGCTCAGGTACATGGGTGGGATAGGTATAGAGGGACATGAGCCAAAAGGGATCAGTTTAATTGTGAAAACTGGGCAGCATATGCAAGTTGTGCCGAAGGGCCCGTTTCCCTACTTGTAGGCCTCCATGAGTTTATAACTTGCCACTTGCCTGGATGCGTGCTGCTCCACCAAAGACTGAAGAAACTCAACAGTTTTCAGAATACAGCATCCCATCCAGTACCTTCAGCACTCATTCACTTCTCTACCAACACACAGTGGCAGCAGGAGCGAGTACTATCTACAAAATGCATGGCAGCAACTCACAAAGACCTCTTCGACGGCACCTTCCAAACCCACAGCCGCTAACACTTAGAAGGATTAGGGTAGCAAATAAATGGAAGCACCATCACCTACAAATTCTCTCCAAGCCACACCGTCTTGACTTAGAACTATAATAGCCATTTCTCCTCTGACACTGGGTCAAAATCCTG
The DNA here is from genome assembly GCF_030684315.1 of Stegostoma tigrinum. Classification (NCBI taxonomy): domain Eukaryota; kingdom Metazoa; phylum Chordata; class Chondrichthyes; order Orectolobiformes; family Stegostomatidae; genus Stegostoma; species Stegostoma tigrinum. Next base: position 21,257,948 of record NC_081355.1, on the reverse strand, counting down.
TAAGTCCTTTCCTGAAAGACTGCAGCGGGTCAAATATGCAGCCCATCACCTCCTTTTCAAAGGCAATAGCGATGGCCGATAAGTATTGGCCTATTCAGCAATGACCACATCACATGAACAAATATTTTAGAAAGCTATAAAAGCACTTTGGGATGTAGAGGTGATGTATAAATGCAAGCCTTTCATTGGCTTTCTTTCAAACAAAACACAACAATTCTTCATGTTATAAACTACACGCATAGTAGTGCAATGTTTATATCACTTCATTGCAAACTAGAAATGTTGAATGAATAATTTGAGTTCCGATCTAACCAAGGCAGTATTTGAAATCTGCATGCAACAAACTGAGAAATTAAAAACTGGTAATAGTGGAAGTAAACATTAAAGCAGCTAGAATATTGCAAAAACCCAACTGGTTTACTCATGTAGGAAAGGAAACTTGCTGTGTTCACACCATTTGGTCAATGTGTGACTCCAGTGTTGTACTATGATTGGCAACTCTTAATTGTTTTCTGAAGTATCCCAGACAACCACAAAGTTGCAATAAATTAGTGCACAGAATAACCACATTGACAACAGAGGTTCAAGGAGTCACCACCACTTTAAACTGGTAGAACAGGCCACAAAGCATCCAGGCAAGACAAATATTAGCCTTGACAGGGAATCACATTCGAGAAACTTTTTTAGATTAGATAAGATTGGATTCCCTGCAGTGTAGAAACAGGCCCTTCAGCCCAACAAGTCCACACCGCCCCTTCGAACATTTCACCCAGACCCAACCCCCATTACCCACACACACATGAACACTACAGGCAATTTAGCAATGGCCAATCCACCTAGACTGCACATCTTTGGACTGTAGGAGGAAACTGGAGCACCCGGAGGAAACCCACACAGACACGAGGAGAACGTGCAAACTCCACACAGACAGTCGCCCAAGGCTGGAATCGAACCTGGGTTCCTGGCGCTGAGGCTGCAGTGTTAACCACTAAGCCACCAATATTTTTGCATATTTTTCCTTAGAAACTTTGTCTCAATATTGACCACTTACATTTCTTTAGCTACTTTAACAACGGATTAGGATGTATCCTTATTTTTCATACAGCCACAAGGGAAGTAAGTCAGATTATCAAAACCTTGGTCAGAGAGGAAGATCGAAGTACAGAAAATAGGTGGAAAGACAGGGAGGTTTTAAGGATTGAATTCCCAGACTAAGGTAGGTGAATGCACAGACATCAATGGTGTGGCAAAGGAAGTGCTGCACTAGAAGTCAGAACTGGAGAAGCAAAGAGCTCAAAATTGTGATAAGCATGGAGGGAGGTTCCATGCCTTTCTTATGTCAGGCCCTCGGGGTTACACATGTTAGGAGGTAGGCTGTCATGCCCCTAAACCCTTGTTAGCAGCCCATCTTCCAACATAACATGTTGAACATCTGCTCCACATAAGGCTTCATTGATTGTTCTAAAATTTCTTGTACCCAGTTTTTATCCCAAAGTCAATAAGCTGCACTGACTTAAACCTGATTAACCTTAACACAGAAATCCCAGTTAAAATATCCTGGAGCACAAATTGCCTAAATTGACATGGCTTAGAATAAGCTCGTGTACTTACACATCATTTTCAATAAGCAGCCCTGTACAAGAGGCCCAGCAACACACACTTTAATCTATCTGTCCTGTTCTTCTGCCCGATGACAGTGTGACTCCTGCAGCCATTTACAGGAAATGAGGTCTTACTTGTAGCAATGCCCAGCAAAGTATGGACTGCTGCCAGAAGAACTGAAGGCAAAACTTACAGTATGCATGTCTGAAAGCTCTAGTGACGCAGTTGTCAAGTGAGAATATCTGCTCTGTCGTATACAGAGCCAACAATTATGGCAGCATTCCACACCCTTCACACTGACTCAAAATAATTATGTAACTGAATCCTTTGCCCTCTCAGGATATCATTGCAAACTTTGTATAGAGATTTTTGACCATTTCATAGATGGTTCTTTCATTTGTAACAAAACATGAATTCTATACATAAGGTTTTATATTTCTCAGTTTTGCATAAAATCCATTAGAAGAATCCAGAAAAAGTAGTAAATTTTTTTTAAATTTTGTTTCAGCAAAAGGCACATATATGAAAAAAACTCCACGTCTATTTATCATCATCTTAGTTTTGTCACAAAAGTTTCTTTATATAAAACAGCATGTGAATATATTTGTTGGAGTCATCAAAAAGTGGTTTTAATTCATTTGTGGGATAGGAATAAAAGAGAGTTGCATTTATATAGCACCTTTCATAACCACAAGCCATCTGAAAGCATTTTACAGCCAATCTATACTTCTGAGCTGTAGTCACTGCTGTAATGCATGAATGGCATCATCATCTAGTTTAGCATTTATTGTCCATCCCCCAAAAATGTGGCTATGACTCTTCCTAATTGACTGCAGTTCACACTGGTAAAGATACTCTAAAATTGTCATGGCATTTCAATGTGTGTGTGTGTGTATACTGTGTCTTACAAACTGTGAATCTCCATATTCTCATTGAACTGTGAAAATTGCTGCTTAGAATGGTTGAATGCAGGGGCATGATCACAGCATATGTTGTAGTCTGTCCTTTCAGTGGAATGTGTAAGGAAGCATTTGAAGAATTCAGTCCCCTCAATACACTATCTTCAGATGTCTTTGCTTTTTTTTAAAAAAAAAATTCATTGATGAGATGGATGATATTCATTGTCAGTTCCTGTCTGTAGTCCTCTTCTTAAACTGATGGAGTCCATGTGGCGGAAGCTGCTTTCACAGTGCTTTGAAGAATGGAGAATCTGATCCAGGTACAAGTATTAGAGGGTCTGCTGTCATTATACAATTCTCCATTATTCCACTAATATATAGATATCAATTATCTTTGAGGTTCCTGGTCTGTCAAATTTTGGAATCTACAATCAGAGTATCAGAGGCAAGTGAGGAACTCAATCAATGCATATTGCATAAGGGGAGGACATTTCAGGCCATAATACTTGTGCTAACTCCTTTAGAAAGCGGTCCAATTAGGCCTATTCCTCGAATGTATCATGCAGCCTAACAAATATTTGCCTTTTCAAGTCATGCACACAGTCTGGACAAAGTTAAATAGTTACTCGATAAGATTCAAGAGAGATTTATCATTGTTGGAATCCTTTGTATTTTTCTTTTTTTTAAAAAAAAGTTGGGGCTAAAATGAGACAAATCTGTTTCAAAATCCAAAAGAGTGGCTGCAGTTTTGACACCCAAGCCAAGCATTATGTAAACAACTGTTTGAACAAGCATGAATTGGATTCCGAGTTGCAGATAATTTGGAGCTGAGTGGGTGTAGAAGTGTAGCCGTTACTGGCAAAAGATGTTGACTGGTCTACGAGCTAGTGACCAGTCATCAATGATAGTAGTTTTTGGTTCTTCCCAGCTTAGGAATACACTCTCTATTTTCTTCAGTATATTATAAATGTGAAGAAAACCTGTTTATCTTTCCTGCATTAGTGGTTGAATGCCATAAGTTTCAGTCAGAGACTTTTAATAAACGGACCAGCGGAAGCAACTGAAGAAAGATGACTGAAGCAACATACTGAGCAGCAGAAGAATGATTAAGATAATCTCAACAAAAAAAACACCTGGGAACGAAGACTTCTGGACCGTCCATAATTTATTTGACCCTGTGTGCGTGTGCGTGGGGTTAAATTTAAGTATTACATGTCAATGGTTTATAAGTGTTTATCTACAGGAAGGTCTAAGTACTTGTGATGTTTTGTGATTCTTGTTCAGTGCAGAAATTTTCTATTAAGTTGGATCTGAAGGTCAGGTAAATTGGAGAACTGCACATACTTTACATTTTGTAATGACTCTTTATCTCAAGAGGGTTGGAATATAAAAGCAGCGATGTGCTTCTGAGGCTTTATGAGACTCTAGTTAGGTCCCATTTAGAATACGGTGTCCAATTTTGGGCACCACACTTCAGGAAGGACATACTAGCCCTGGAGCGTGTCCAGCGGAGATTCACACGGATGATCCCTGGAATGGTAGGTTTAATGTACCATGAACAGCTAAGGATCCTGGAATTGTATTCATTAGAGTTTAGAAGGTTGAGGGGCGATCTAATAGAAACTTACAAGATAATGTATGGCTTAGAAAGGGTGGACGCTGGGAAGTTGTTTCCATTATACGGGGAGACTAGGACCCGTGGGCACAGCCTTAGAATTAGAGGGGGTAAATTTAAAACGGAAATGAGGAGACATTTCTTCAGCCAAAGAGTGGTGGGCCTGTGGAATTCATTGCCACGGAGCACAGTGGAGGCTGGGATGTTAAATGTCTTCAAGGCAGAAATTGATCAATTCTTGACCTCACAAGGAATCAAAAGCTACGGGGAGACTGCAGGGAAGTGGAGTTGAAACGCCCATCAGCCATGATTAAATGGTGGAGTGGACTCGATGGGCCCAATGGCCTTACTTCCACTCCTATGTCTTATGGTCTTATGGACTCCAGGAATAGGGTGGCTTGATTTTTTGCCTGCTTCCCGAGTTAGTCACAACACAAACATGATACCAGGAGAGAAGTCTTACAAATAGCAGGCAAGACTGAAAAGGCCATAGTTCGTTACACTAAAAGAAAAAAAGGCAGAGGGATGTCCTGAAAGTAGTTTTCAAAATCATGAACAGATTTGACAGCCTAGTTGGGAAGGGATGATATTGATGCTTTTAGACAGAATGCAAAACTAGGAGTCATAAATTTCAAGTATTCTCTCATAAATTCAATAATGAATGCAAGAGAAACTTATCTACCTGGACAAAGTAGCCAGAATATCGAAATTCCACCCACATTAAGTAGTTGAGGTGAATAACATGGATGCACATAAAGACAGGTTACATAATGCAGGAGCGAGAAAAGAAATAGAAAGACACATTGATAGGCTCATGAAGTCATAATCACTGGTATTGGTCAGTTGGACATTGGAATATTTTGTTTTTTTCAAGATGCGACATAAACTAACTTAAAGTCATGAATAATATCAAAACTACTTTTTAAAATAATATAAACTGAAGTTTTCCCAGGCACCATCAGTTCTGAGGAAGGGTCACCAGGCCCAAAATGTTAACTGATTTTTCTTTCACAGGTGCTGCCAGACCTGCTGGGCTTTTCCAACAACTTTGTTTTTGTTCAGAACTACTTTATGTATTTTCTAGCTGAAAACTGCTAATTGAATTTTAAAAGACTGAAATGGTATTCTAATGACTTATAGCAGCTTCTAAGATGGCTTAACCTCTGCATGACTGTGAATCATGAACTTCAATGTCGTTATGATCCTAGCTAATAGTACTGCTGGGCACTTCAGATCCTAGAATAAACGCCAGCTTGACTTTTTTTTGTTAGAACGTGGTGGTTAGTCTTTGAAACATATTCACTTGGGGCTGCAGATTTTTTTTATAAAATCAAAAAAAAGGGTTTATTACACAAAAGAAAAATAAGCTTGATATAGAAGACTGAATGATCGTCAATCACACTGAAAAACAAACTTGCAACTGTTTAACAACACAATCCATTAGGCATTCCAGACTAGTGAAATTACAGCCCTATCTGAATTCCTTAACTTTCTACTTAACTGACTCAATGCAGTTCCTGTGCATTTGGCAAGCCAGATATCCGAGTGTCTAAACTGCCTCTGTTCTAATAGCTGCCTCTTTCAAATTTCTAACCAAACTCTCTGGATTGGAAGATTCACAAACTGAACTCCTCTGTTGAGGGGAACTGGTTCCCTGAACTACTTCAAGGGAGAATCTAATCTTGTTTGTGAACTCAACTCAGGTGTTTCTGAACTGAATTACAAAAACTTGCTCAATCCAAGATTCTTCTGAACTGAAAACAAAGATATGTTTTCCGTATCTATTGTAAATTCAGAAGTATAAGCATTGTTCTGTTAACACCACAGGGAACTGAATTACTTGCTTTGTGACAAAATGCTGGATTTAGATCACTGTTCTATTAAGAATATCCTTATTTTTCTTTTAAAAAGCTCTCACAGGTATAACCAACACCTATTTACCTCTCTTTTGAAATCTTAATTCCAACAGTTACATTAATATTATCTATTCATGTTCACAAAATTGAAATAGAGTCAGCCTATTAAAACTCCACAAGAAACAATTAACTTGAAAGAGGGACATCACCTAACCCAATCACAAAGCATTCCAACAACATCTCGGTGATCAAGCAGTTGATGGTCAAGCATTAGACAAAGCATCTCAGTCATTGAACTTTCCTGAGAAAGGAATTAACCCAAACAATCTTATCATGTGATCCATATACCTGGAATCCACTATCTATCCCCATCCTTGGATAAATGGTCAGGCGGAGGGAAGATCATCCGACAAACCGAGTAGTTCTATTTCATAGTTTAGAAATTACTTTACTCCAGGCCACAAAACAGATGCTGAAGAAGCAGAAATCCCTATGTGCGCCATTCTTCTTTTATTCATTTTGGCCTGCAAGTTTGAGCCCTGTCTGCCAACCTGCCACTCATCCACAGGCATTGTGTTGAGAAGTAGCTCAGTAGCTGCTGGCACTAGAAGGACAGATTGAAAGTTACCCATCAACCATCAACATATTTGATTAATCTCGCGACTGAATTCCGAAGGTCCAACAAGCTCAACCTGAAACTATCCAAGTCATCAATCTACAGGCCCCATATGCATTTAACTTTTATTAGACTCCAAAAAGACAGCTTAATCTACCTAATCATTCTAACTTTTGTATGCTTGTGGTTGAGTACATGGAGTGTATGAAAGACAGAACTCATTTTAGATTATTTTAATTAAAGCAGGTTAGGTATAATACTATTTCCCTTTCCTTTTTAAAATGTTAAAAGAAACCTGTTTGTGTGTCTTTTATATCACATCTAAATAGTTAAACACCCCTTGAATTAGCAATCAGAAACACATGTTCTCAAATGAAAGGAAGGGATCTATTCCATGACTCTTTACCTGATTATAACAAAATGCAAGTTGTGCGATTAACTTGTTTTGTGCTGTAATTTCAATCTAAGTCAATATGAATATTTATCCAAGAAGAAAATAACATCTGCTGTAAATGTTCAGTTAGACCTAAAATAAGTATCTATTTCCCTGTTAAGTGAGTATGTTTATGTTTTCAAATGGAATAAATTCCTGTAATGGACAGAAAAACTATTTGCAGCTGGAAAACACACACTATTCATCAGATTATGCAACAACCTTTCTGTGCAGGAGGTATTGCATTTCCTCTCAAATTAGCTCATACAGTTGCTATGCAATGACTTAAAATGTTGTTTTTCTGAGTAGTCCTCAAATGCATTATTCATAACTGACCGATTTGACCCATAAAAGAAACTCTTGGTTACTGACATTCAGTAACATGGAGTAAAAGATAACCTCCACTGCTGCTATTTTTGAATTAGTTTTTCTTCAACGTGCAATAACAACATGCAGTTTAACAGGAACAAAAACAGAAGTTACTGGAAAAGCTTAGTGTATCTGGCAGCATCTGTGGAAAATAAAATCAAAGTTAATGTTTCAGGTGCAGAGGCCCTTCCAAGGGCCATCACATTTGATTTTGCTGCACAGATGCTGCCAGATACACTAAGCTTTTCCAGCAACTTCTGTTTTTGTTTCTGATTTATAGCATCTGCCAGTTCTTTCTATTTTTAAGCAGTCTAACAGCATATATGAGTGCAAACATGGATACACATTTCTAATGTGTTTGGTGTTCCTGGGCTCATCACAGTAGGCTAGTGTTCCAGAGTTATAAGATCAAACCACATCATGGCAAATTGCAAAATTAAATAAAATCGGGTAATCTGTGGTATTTGAATGCAAGAATTTGGATTATTGCAAAATCCAGTTACTTCACTAAAGTTCCCAGGGAGAGAAGCTTGCCACTCCTTTCCTATCTGAATTATATGTAACAATATTCTCCAACTCAACAGCCTGTGACATAGTCACAGAGATCATTAGATTTGTCTTCTCAGCAAAGTGCCAGGCATGGCATTAAAGAAAGATTTCTATTCGTACCACACCTTTCATGACCTCAGGATCTCAAAAACATGTTACAGGAAAAGACGTTTAGTCTCTGTTTTAATGTGGGAAATGCAGCACCCAAACCGCACATAGCCAAGATGTCTGAATTCAGTAAAGTGGTCATGACCAGATGATTGGTTTTAGGATGTACACCCATGTCAGGGCTTCCCACTGTTGCCATCACAAACGCCAGGCCACTCTCCCTAGCCCAGGCCCCAGTCTGCTCTAAAGGTTCAGGCCAGTGTCCCAATAACCAGCCTCTGGGGCTGTCTCCCTATCTCAACCCCTCGGTTCTCTCCCTCTCTTCTTCATAAGCCTCTCTCAGGATCCTCTCTCCAGGCCTCCAACCACATAATTCTTTGTCACTCCTATGCCTCAGGGCCTTCTCACCTCCCCACTCAGCCAGAACAGGACACCCTCTCCCCTCCCCATTCTGCCCCTCAAGTGCATTGCCCCAGTACAACCCCTCCTCATGCAATTTTCAGAGGTTCCCCTTCTCTCCATCCTCCCCCATTCCCTACAAAATATCTGCGTACCTCTTCCCTTCCCCTACCCCTCTCTTCCTCCCCCCCACCCCGACCCTTTCCCATCCCTCTCACCAGCCGCGGTTCCCATTAGCTGCAGCTTTGTGTAAAGGAATACCCTGAGGAGTGGAGGGGACCCTCTGTCAGGGCTGGTCTCGGACTTTACCCTGGGTCACGGGCCTTTTGCATACTCCCTGCTCCACCCCGTCCCCGCTCTCACCTCGAAGCGGCTGCTGCCGGTGATCGGGCCGATCAGCTGGAAGCCCCCCAGCTGCCGGGAGCGAAGCGAGTCAGAAGCACCGGCTCGAACTGAACCAGGAAACAGCGGGCAGCTAACTCCCAGAGAACATCCCAACTAACTTGTGGGAGGTTACCCTCACCCTGCCCCCTTAGCATTGCTGAAATGGCAAAAAATAATTCCTCCCCCCCCGCCATGTACTTCATTCCCGGTTAATATTTATGTTTAATTTCTTGGATTTTTTTTACATGTGCTAAAACATGCATTACAATGTTTAAAATTATCACAGTCCTAAAATAATTAGGTGATGGTGTTTTGTAACAATGATTTACCCTTCCTTTACAAGCAATTGACCTTGAGTAGAAACACCATCAAACTTAATAATTTGCAAACTTCAGTTTTTAACTGTAATCACCAATGTAGCCTTTGGACTGCACTGGTGATTGAAATAGTGGCCCATTTGGGACGTCTAATAAACGAGGGTGTTGGGAGAGAGGAATTGAAAGTTACCATGCGCTGGTGTGAAAGACGAGTTGAACCGTGGGACAGATTAGCTGTGATCCTGTTGAATAGCACAGGAGATTTGAGGGGCTGAATGGTCTGCCCCTACATTTTATGCTGGGATAATTGTAGTAGAAGGGGCACAGAGAGGTTCTGAAGTGTGTTCAAGCCAATTTGCTGCAACAAAGTATGTTTCTAATCTAATTATGGAGTGGGGGGGAGATTTACTTGGATTTTGTTTCTGAGAAACGAATCAAGTGCACCAAGTGTTAGAGAACATTTGGGGAATATAACAGAAGTGTTATGGTGCAGAAGGAGGCCATTCAGCCCATCATGTTACACTAGCTGTCACAGTGAGCATCTTGACTCATATCATGCTCCTGCCTCTTCCCCATTTCTTCCACATTGTTAGTGAATAGTGATCACACTATCATCAGGTTCAGGTTAACCATAGAAAAGGACAAGGGGTAATCAAAAGTAAAAAGTAGATCAGAGGATTTTATGGTGGTGGGAACAGATGTGCCCCAGTTATACTGGAATCAAAAGAAGTTTAGAAAATAATGGGAGGTATGGATAGAGTTAATGGTAACTATCTTTTCTCTAGGATGGGAGATTCCAAGACTAGGGAGCACGTTTTTAAGCTAAGAGGAGAGATTTTTTAAAAAGACATGAGAGGCAAATTTTTTATAGAGACGGTGGTTTGCATGTGAAATGAACTTCCTGAGGCAATGGTGGATGCGGGTACAATTACAATGTTTAAAAGATATTTGGATAGATAAGTGAGTTGAAAAGGTTTGGAGGGATATGGGCCGGAAGCAGGCGGTGGAACTAGTACAGTTTGGGATTATGTTCAGCATTGACTAGTTGAACTGAAGGATCAGTTTCCATGCTGTATGGCTCTATATACAGACAAAACTGCAATGGGTCCTTTAAAGAGGAGACAGTTTTAGATAAATTTGCACCATTTGAAAGTTAGGGGAGGCTGAGCCAGGGTGACAAAATAGCAATTCCGATAAAAGAGGGAGAGGATCAAATGTTGGGTTGATAACATAAATGAGAACCAGTCTGAATGTGAAAAGTTCAGAGGGGAAGTGTGAAAGGAAATCCAAGTCAAAGAGGAAGTATACCAAAAGATTGGCAGCCAAGAGAAAAGAGAATCCAATAGCATATTAAGCAGTATTAGTATATAAATATTTTTACAAGTTCCAAGAAATGAAGCATTTGGGATCCAAAAGAGATCGATTCTTGAAGCCAAATGCCATGACTGAGGTATTAAAAGAGTACTCTGCTCCTGTCTTTACTGAAGGTGAAGATACCAACATCATAGCTACAAACTGAAGGGGAGAAAACTTGATAAAAAGGAGTTTTTAAAATAGGTTGTTGTACTTATAAGTTGATATTGTAGCTAGAACCATATGGACTGTAAATGCACACAGTCCGGAAGCAGAGATCACATCCAGAGTGAGACGCAGACTGGGTGAGTATATAGTTTGGGGAATTTGGAAGCAGCATGTGAACAGAATTGGCAATTCTTTCTTCCTCTTCTCCATTTTAAAAATTTGAAATTTGGTTGTCTGTTAAAAGGTGGATAAGGTAACTGATTCAGCTGACTGATGGACAGTTAATAGTCAGAACCTGAAGGTTGAGTAGAGTTTCAATAAGTGTTGATTGCTGTTGAAACTTGACTAGTGTCAGTCATCTCAGTTCATCTCAGATACTAAAATGTGAGGCTGGATGAACACAGCAGGCCCAGCAGCATCTCAGGAGCACAAAAGCTGACGTTTCGGGCCTAGCTCTGATGAAGGGTCTAGGCCCGAAACATCAGCTTTTGTGCTCCTGAGATGCTGCTTGGCCTGCTGTGTTCATCCAGCTTCACACTTTATTATCTCGGATTCTCCAGCATCTGCAGTTCCCATTATCACTCAGTTCATCTCAGCTTGATTTAAGAGGGGGGCTGTTGAAAGTACACAATCAGCAAGCTTTGCACGGTCAGAAAGGAAAGACCATATCTATAGTGAGACACAGCCTGAGTGAATATATAGTTCAGGAATTTTAGAGACACCCTGGGAATTTCTGGGAAGAAGTGCTTTTTTGCTTGCTTTTTCCAGTCTTAGTTTGTAAGGTTTTTTCTAAGAGGATAAATTGAAGCCCAGGATCAGGGCCTCAGCACAAGAATAACATCACAGGAAAATTGTAAATTCATTGGTTGGTAATAGATGTCAATTTGACTATCTATAACAGATCACTTTCATAAAAACTCGGAACTGCAGTTGCTGTAAAGTAGGAACAGAAACAGAAGGTCACTGGCAAAGTTCAGCAGGTCAAGCAGCACCTGTGAAGAAATATCAGTGTTAAAGTTTCGGGTCCAGGTCTGAGGAAGGGTCACCAGATCCAAAACATTAACTCTAATTTTTCTTCATCTGGGTTACTTTCAGATTGACGGTAAATAGGGGAAATATCAACATTGTTAGTGAATAGTGATCACACTATCACCAGGTTCAGGTTAACCATAGAAAAGGACAAGGGGTAACCTCAAGTAAAAAGTAGATCAGAGAATTTTATGGTGGCGTGAACAAATGCGCCGCAGTTATACTGGAATCAGAGATGACCTGATAGAAATTTATAAAATAGTGAGAGGTATAGATAGAGTTAACGGTAGATAACAAGGTGTAGAGCTGGATGGACACAGCAGGCCAAGCAGCATCAGAGGAGCTGACGTTTCAGGCCTAGACCCTTCTTCATTTTTCTGAAGAAGGGTCTAGGCCTAAAACGTCAGCCTTCCTGCTCCTCTGAAGCTGCTTGGCCTGCTGTGTCCATCCAGGTCTACACCTTGTTATCTCAGATTCTCCAGCATCTGCAGTTCCTACTATCTGTAGAGTTAATAATAGTTGTCTTTAGATTACAAGCTAAAAGACGAGGGCATTTTTAAAAGTCAAATTACGAACTAGGTAAATAAAATTGAGATACAGGGCCAGGTGATGTGTTGTACTGCAAGATGTGGGAGCTTTTGGACCCCATTGTGGTTGATAGTGAATGTATCTATAGCAAGTGTTGGCTTTTTGGTGAACTGTGACTCAGAGTTGACTGGCTGCAGTCTGAGCTTTGAACACTATAACGTGTCAAGATGGGGAAGAGTACCTGGACGCTGTGTTTCAGAGACAGTCGCAGCCCTTAGATTAAGTATCTTGAATTCAGTCTGGGGCAGGAGGATGTGCCTAGGAATGAGACAGGTAGAGGGATCCAGGAGGTACTCCAGAAGAGCCTCCGCCTTTGAACTTGTCTAACAGGTTTGAGATTCTTGCTCCCTGTATGGTTGAGAGCGGCGATTGTATCACCATAATACAGACAAGAAAGGAGAGAAAAGAGAAATGCAGTTGTAATTGGGAACTGTGTAGTCAGGGGACTAGATGAAACGTCGACTTCCCCGCTCCTCTGATACTGCCTGACCTGTTGTGTTCTTCCAGCTCCACACTATATTGACTCTGACTCCAGCATCTGCAGTTCTTGCTATCTGCACTATTCTCTGAGGCCAAGATTGGGAATCCCAAGGCTGTGTTGCTTGCCTGGTGCTTGGGTTCAGGATCTCTCATCTGGGCTGCAGAAGAACTTGGAGTGGCAGGGGAAAGATCCAGTTATCGTGGTCCAGGAGATTAGCAACAATATATTTAGAAGGGATTTTGCTGAGAGAAGATGAGCAGCTAGGAGCTAAATTAAGAAACAGAACGAGAAAGGTAAACAGTCTCTTGATTACTGCCTGAGCTATGAGTTAATTAAAAGTTAACAAAACTAAACTGGTAAATGTAATTGGGGTGGGATAAATGGCTTCAAACTCAAGAGACAAAAACAAAGTTGCTGGAAAAGCCCAGCAGGCCTCCAGTAAAAAGCCACCACCAGACACATATTCCCCTCCCCTCCCTTGTCCGCCTTCCACAGGGACCGTTCCCTCTGGGACACCTTGGTCCACACTCCCTTCACCCACAACACCTCCCCACAGCCCTACGACACCTTCCCCTGTAACCGGCAAAGGTGCAACACCTGCCCATTTACCTCCTCCCTCCCCATATCCAAGGGCCCAAACATACCTTCCAAGTGAAGCAACACTTCACCTGCACTTCCCAGAATCTAGTCTACTGCATTCGCCACTCACAATGTGGTCTCCTCTACACTGGGGAAACAAAGCGTAGACTTGGCGATCACTTCACAGAACATCTACTCGCAAAAAAGACCCTGAACTATCTGTTGCCTGCCATTTCAATGCACCACCCTGCTCTCTGGCCAACATCTCTGACTCCGGCTTGCTGCAGTGTTCCAGTGAAACCCAATGCAAGCTGGAGGAACAACACCTCATTTTCCACTTGGGGACCCTACAGCTCTCCAGACTCAATACTGAGTTCAATAAGTTTAGGATCTAAATTGTCCCATGTCCCAGACCCACATCCCACACACAAAGCCTTGTTACCACATAGTCTGCCACTACATACCCCCTGTTGTTAGTCACTAACAGACCCCATTAACAACTATTCACCCTCCCAACCTGATCATTAGCAACTCCTTGGTCTGTCCAACTGTCTTTTTCTCTCTCTCTTTGGACTCTATCCTATCGTTTACTCCCTACCCCACCCACCTCCCTATTTTCTGCATATAACCTGACGTTTTCCCAGCCATCAGTTCTGAGGAAGGGCCACCAACCAGAAACATTAACTATGTTTTCTCTTTCACAGATGCTGCCAGACCTGCTGAGCTTTTCCTGCAACTTTGTTTTTGTTCCTGATTTACAGCACACACGGTTCTTTTCGTTCAAATTCAAGATACATTGACACCAGTACCAGGGAAGAATTGAAGCTGTGCCAATGGGATGGGCGCTATCTGAATCATAAGTACGGCAATAGATAAGGCTTTTAAAAAAATAACAGATGGGGGAGGGGTTCAATCGCATGGAAAATTACTGAAAAGTTAAAATGGAGAGAGGGCTCAGCAGAGATTATTATAGTTTTCAAGACAAGTAATAGGACAGAGAGAATCCATTTTGGTAGGAATAACAGCAAAATGGACTATGTTTTAAATGGTAAAAAATTGCAGCACGCTGCTGTGCAGAGGGACTTGGGCGTTTTTGCGCATAATTCGCTAAAAGTAGGATTGCGGGTGCAGCAGGTAATTAAAAAGGGAAATGGAATATTGTCTGCCATTGCTAGAGGGATGGAGTTTAAAAACAGGGAGGCGACGCTGCAGCTGTATAGAGTCCTGGTGAGGCCACTCCTGGAGCACTGTGTGCAGTTTTGGTTTCCTTACTTGAGAAGGGATATACTAGCACTGGAGGGGGTGCCGAGGAGATTCACTCGGTTGATTCCAGAGTTGAGAGCGTTGGATTATGAGGAGAGACCGAGTAGACTGGGATTATACTCATTGGAATTCAGAAGAATGAGGAGAGATCTTATAGAAACATGTAAGATTATGAAGGGAATAGATAAGGAGGAGGTAGGGAGGGTGTTTCTGCTAGCAGGTGAAACTAGAGCTATGGGGCATCGCCTCAAAATAAGGGGAAGCAGATGTAGGACTGCGGTCAGGAGGAACTTCTTCACCCAAAGGGTTGTGAATCTGTGGAATTCGCTGCCCAATGAAGCGGTTGAAGCTACCTCGCTGAATGTTTTTAAGGCAAGGCTAGATACATTTTGGTACAGTAAAGGAATTAAGGGTTATGATGAGTGGGTGGGTAAGTGAAGCTGAGTCTCAGAAAGATGAGCCACAATCTTATTGAATGGTGGGGCAGGATCAAGGGGCCAGATGGCCTACTCCTGCTCCTAGTTTTTATGTCTTATGAATACAGAGGACCAAAAATCTAACTTCAGGCACGGCAGATAAGGGGACAACTATGAGAAGGGGGACAGTTAAAGCAGGATTAAGGGTGTTGTACTTAAATGCACACAGTATACGAAAGAAGGTAAAGGAGCTTGTAGAACAGATTGCAATGTGTAGATCCAATATAGTGGGTATCACAGAGACATGGCTGTGAGGGGATCAGGTCTGGGAACTAAATACCCAAGGATACTAGTCCTATAAAAGGAATAGTCAGATGGGCGGAGGGGGGCAGGTTTACCTTATTAGTAAGAAATGAAATTAAATCAATGACAAAAAGTGATGTAGAATTCGAAGGCATAGCATATGTGTGCATAGAGTTGAGGAACCACAAAGGAAAAAATAAGTTATGTACAGGTCTTCTAGCAGTAGTCAGGATGTGAGTGAGAAAATAAATCAGACAATAGGAAAGGCACTATTACAATAGTCATGGAGGACTTCAATATGCTAGTGGACTGGGAAAATCAGGTTGGTAGCAGTTCTCAAACAAAGAAATTCATTAAATGTCTATGAGATTCATTTTTTGGAGCAGCTTGAGGTAGATCCCACAAAGGAACAGGTGATTCTGGATTTAGTAATGTGTAATGAGGCAGACTTGATTAGGGAGCTTAAGGTAAAGGAACCCCGTAGAGGCAGTGGCCATAATATGATAGAATTCACTCTGTAGTTTGAGAGGGAGAAATTGGAATTAGATGTAATAGTACTACAATTGAGTAAGGATAACTACAAAGACATGAGGGAGGAGCTGGCCACAGTTGATTGGATGGGGAGCCCAGCAGGGAAGACAGTGGAGTAGCAATGGCAGGAGTTTCTGGGGATCATTTGGGAGGCACAGCAGAAATTCATCCCAAGGAAAAAGAAAAACACTAAGGGGAGAACGAGACAACCATGGCTGACTAGGGAAGTGAACGAGGGCTGACAACATAAAAACATAAGAAAATGCATACAATGTGGTGAAAATTAGTGGGAAGCTGGAGAATTAGGAAGCCTTCAAAAACCAGCAGAAGATAGCTTAAAAAAAATCAATAAGGGAGAGAGAAGATGAAATATGAGGGTAAGCTGGCTAGTAATGTACAAGAAGATAGCAAGAGATTTTTTTTAGATATCTAAAACTTAAGAAAGAGGCCACATTGGACTGCTAGAACATGAGACTGGAGAAAAAGTAATGGGAAGCAAAGAAATGGCAGAGGAACTGAATGCATCAGTTTTTACTGAAGACACTAGCAGCATAACAGAATTTTAAAACTTAATAAGTTTAAAAGAATCAAGGGACAGAGGTGAGTATAGTGGCCACCTCTAAGAAGGAGGCTGAGTATGTGGTTGAGGTACAGATAACAATTTTCAAAAAAATAAAGAAATTGCAAGGCTACAGGGTCAAGGCACAAACAGAATAGCTTTTGCACAGAATTACTACTGGCTCAATGGGCCAAATGGCCTCTTTCTGTGTTACAGCCATTCTATGACTCCATGTGAATGACCCACATGGCAACTTGTGCAGTTTAGAGGAGCAGCCAACTTGCAGTAAAAACCTCCCCTTAAAAGCAATGAGATCATTACTTAGACCATCTAAGTGTAGACCTTGAGGAATATAGCAGGCCAGGCAGCATCAGAGGAGCAGGAATAGCTCTTGCTCCTCTGATGCTGCCTGGCCTGCTGTGTACCTCCAGCTCCACACTGTGTTATCTCTGACTACAGCATGTGCAGTTCTTCCTATCTCGAAGACCATCTAGAGTGGTACATGATACACAAAACAATGGAAAAATAGGTGGACGGAAGCTTTGACTCTGTTGCTGGCTCTCTTGCTTCTGACCTGGGAGAGCTAGAAGGGTTGAGAATTTCAGCCAGTCAGAGTGATACAAGCCTGTAGTTCAACAAAAAGGGAAAAATCCAATAAGAAGACCAGAAAGCATGGCAGCAGTGAATCAGGAGATTGGCATCAGCCATGCTGGTAGCCAGCCGGGGCAACAGCAAGTCTATTGAAGAGGGAGAGTGGTGCCAAGAGTAAGTCCATAGACAAGAGGCTAAGCAATTGGGAAGTGAGAAACCTCAGCTCAATTTGGTCTTTTACGAATGAAAGCACCATTTGCTACAGCAGGCCCATGTAAAATATGAGCCTGCTCAGTCCTTTGGTAATGTTGGACCGAATGGCCTGTTTCCACACCCTACGGATTCTAATTCTAATTCACATGCTATTGCAAAAAGCCAATGGAACGCTAAAACAAACCTACACGGAAGGGAAGAAAGTATCAATAAGCCAATAGTTAACAAAGTGTATATTGAGTACTAACAGAGCTAGTATTAAATTATCAGACTAATTCAGCAACCAGAGACAGCTGACACTGCAATTTCTCCAAATCCATGCTCTGTGAACATTTGTCAAAGAGATAATCTCTGCAACGTCTTTGCCTTTGACTAAGCAATCATTAGCGTCATGAGAGGCACACCCCAGATAAACCCTTAGGGGAGAAAGGTGAAATGAGAACACATCTTTTAAAGCTGTCAAACTGGTTACTTATTAGATATTAACTTCCCATGCATTCCTGATTTAGGTAGGGTCTGGTCCATGAACCATTGTTGATACATGTTAGAATGGTAATCCAGAATGTTGCTTTGGCACGCTCACTGAAAAATGCATTTCTAGCTGAAATGCAAAAATAGCATCCAATGAAGATCAATGCTAGTGGATGGGTATTCTAAAGGAATCAGTGTTATCTTGCCTATGTGCAGACCCTGAGGCCAAGTGAAAAAGAACTTTGTCTCAATCTGGGTAATTGTGCTCACAAGTGACCAGATAACTGAGGAAGGGTCATGAGACCCAAAATGTTAACTGTTTTTTTCCTTCATAGATGCAGCCAGACCTGCTGAGCTTTATCAGCAACTTTGTTTTTGTTACAATTTATCCCACCGTGGATGAATGGAGTATTGGAAAATGATAACTTAGCATTCTTGTCATGACCAAGGCTGGAGAACAGCACCCTTGCTCATGTCCCACTCCTCCAATGGTTGCAATGTGAAACAAAAATACAATTTTTAGTTGCCAACATTGCCAATTAAATGCTGTAACTATGTCAGCTTTTAAACAGAGATGTTAGCTGAAGTCTCTTAGTACATGTAATAGGTTTATTATCAAAACAGATTTTATTCAATAAAGATGCAATAATTTGTTTAAATAAACAGTTGCTAATATAGAAGTATAAACAATTATCCACAAAAACACACACATACTCTTCAGGAAAGTGAAAGATAAAACAAAGTTCTCTGCTGAGGTTAGCTTTTGGAAAAAAGACTTTAGCCCAGGGTTATTCTTGAAGGCAAGAGGATAGCGCATAAGGTTTTCTGAAGTCTGTTGGTCTGACGTTCTGGCTCATGTGGTCAAGTGGTAGATGTAGGTACAATTACAACGTTTGAAGACATTTGGATATATGAATAGGAAAGGTTTGGAGGGATATGACCCAGGAGCAGGCAGGTGGAACCAGTTTAGTTTGGGATTGTGTTCAGCATGGGCTGGTTAGACCAAAGGATTTGTTTCCATGCTGTATGACTGTATGACTCTATAACTCAATAAACATGCATGGCTGGCTCTGAAGTTTACCAACATGATTTGGTCAGGAAATACTAATCTCGAGATGTTCTTTCAATCGCCCTTTCAAAAGAGCACTTGGTTTCAGCCTGACCTGAAGTTGATGGTGTTCTTTTCAAAAACGGGAGACATCATCTGGGCTTTTTGTTCATAGCAAGCTTTCTTCCAATTCATGGTAATAAAATGTGAGGCTGGATGAACACAGCAGGCCAAGCAGCATCTCAGGAGCACAAAAGCTGACGTTTCGGGCCTAGACCCTTCATCAGAGAGGGGGATGGGGGGAGGGAACTGGAATAAATAGGGAGAGAGGGGGAGGCGGACCGAAGATGGAGAGTAAAGAAGATAGGTGGAGAGGGTGTAGGTGGGGAGGTAGGGAGGGGATAGGTCAGTCCAGGGAAGACGGACAGGTCAAGGAGGTGGGATGAGGTTAGTAGGTAGCTGGGGGTGCGGCTTGGGGTGGGAGGAAGGGATGGGTGAGAGGAAGAACCGGTTAGGGAGGCAGAGACAGGTTGGACTGGTTTTGGGATGCAGTGGGTGGGGGGGAAGAGCTGGGCTGGTTGTGTGGTGCAGTGGGGGGAGGGGATGAACTGGGCTGGTTGAGGGATGCAGTGGGGGAAGGGGAGATTTTGAAACTGGTGAAGTCCACATTGATACCATATGGCTGCAGGGTTCCCAGGCGGAATATGAGTTGCTGTAACCTTCGGTTTTTTTTAACCAAGCTTCCTTCCAATTAAGTCATTGTTTTAAAACAATCCCAGCAGGGTCTGCAGCAATACAAACAATTATCATCAAACTAAGAAATCTCATTTTAAAAAAAATCTAACGTTTACAGTGAACTTCCAACTACCTCTTTTAAATAAACCATTATAGGTAAATCCACAAAATTTGAGATAAATTCCCTTTTCCAGAATCCTGTAAACTCAAGTCCTCCAAGCAATATTAACCTTAAAGCATCTTTATAGCACTCTGGCAACAATTCAGGTATTTTGTAAAAGCACAGATGTGTTTGGGTTTTTGTAAGTGACTTTCTACAGATTGTCATGACTGTAGGCTTGCCTGTGACTCGCTAGATGAGACACATTGGAAGCAGAAGTGAGTTAGATAACACAGCGTCCCTGTATGGCTTCAGGTACAGGAACACATACAAGGAGACTGCAGGGCTATACACATTGCTGGTACACATTAGTTTCCTTCAAATTGGGCCACAATCCCTCTCTAAAAGCATTGGAAACGGCAGATAAAGGGAGACAGTACATTGAAAACTGAGGAAGTCATCAACAGTCGAAGTGTTTTGAATCCTTAGGAGTACAGAATGTTCCAGATGAAAGGGATGTCAAGGAATTGGAAGTGGAGGTCTAGCATTAATCTCATGGCTGTACCATTTCTTACAGTTTGTGCGCTGCGAGTCACTAGTGAGAGCGACTCAGCACAATGTTGGTTAGAAGGACTGGGGCACTCAGCACATGTGACAAGAGGCCAGAAATATGTAACCATAGCAATGGCCCCCATTATATAGGGTATTTAATGTGAAATTTCCCCATGTGCTTTGCAGGACCATTATGAAATCGTGAGAATGCTGGACAAACTTGGCCTCTTTGGAGAAACAGATGCTGACAGACCTGTTGACTTTCTCCAGCGTTTTCTGACTTTGTTTCCGATTTCCAATATCTGTAGCATTTTGCCAATATCAGGTAGAATTTGACAAGGCGCTATGTTAGGTGACAGCAGCATTGGTCAAAGATTGGTAGCCTAGCTCTTCAGCCCTGGAATTCCCCCTGGAAAAATCTGTGCATTCCCACTTCTTTTTCCTCTTTAAGATGCTTCTTTCATCAGAATTGAAAAAAAAATCATAAGATGTAACAGGTTTTAGGTGAGTACATGTAACAGGGATGAAAGGTGGATAACAAAATGGAAAGACAACTCAAGATCAATTTCCTCTTACCTTGAACTGGAAGTATTCATCAACGTACTCTAACAGGCAATGCTGTCTTTCTTGGGTGGTGTAGGTATTGCTTAGCACAAAGTATCATTACTCACACAGCAGTCATAATATCCATTGTATGTGCATGACATGGTTTATACTCCATTCATCAGAATAAGGTCCCTCTGCCAAAGGTCCATGTAAAGACATTCCTGGATGTCCTTGTCAGAATTGTCCAGACTCCACTGGATGGGAGACTATGCTCAGCTGTCATTTCTGTCTGATGTAAATAATGAGTGCTCGCATTACTAAGGACCCGTTCTGTTTCTGATAATCCTCACACTGTTTCCTTAGAAGTATGTATTCATCCACTGCAGGGGTTACTGATGAAGTAGTGTCAGTGTTATGAAGGTGCAGAGAAACTGAGGGACAACTGATGCATCAGCAAGCCCAGAAGCAGCAGCAAACTCTGATGGCTGCCAAGCACCCTGCACATGAAGAAGCTACAGCTGATGGTCCACTGTGGAGGAGTTACAGGACGGTTGAAGTATATTGTCTTTGGTGCTATTTCTTTGAGATGAGCAAGGCACAATGTTTCTGCATACTGTAGTTGTCCCAGGGCATTGCCACAGACTGGGTCCAGCAACATGGAGGGGAGGGTGGGGGGGGACCAACTTATCTTGGTGACCATCAAGGTGGCAGCTGCACTAAGCTCTTATGCCGCTGGGCAACACAGTGGCTCGGTGGTTAGCACTGCAGCCTCACAGCGCGATCCCACTACTGGATGACTGTGTCTGGTTTGCATGTTCTCCCCGATGTCTAGGTGGATTGGCCATGTTAAGTTGCCCGCAGTGTCCAGGCAGGTGTGGGAGAGGTGGATTAGTCATGGGAAATGCAGGATTACAGGGTAGGGAAGGGGGAGTGGGTCTGTGTGGGATATTCTTGGGTGATTTGGACTGAATGGGTCAAATGGCCCTCTTCCAAAATTCTGTGAACTGGCTGCTAGCAAGGGTGCATTGGGGACTGTGAGGTATCTCTCAATCCTTAACCCAAAATATATCATGGTTGTTAGCAATGTCTGATCACATCATTTCATTTCATTTCCCAGTGATGAGGTCAATGCCACTGCTCTTGAAGAAGGTTTTGTCAAGATTGGTGGATTTTCGAACCTACAGGCCACAATAGACTTGTATGTATGTCACATTGATAACACTCTATCATTACGCAACCTACTTCATCAACAGAAAAGGATTTGATCCATCACTGTACAAGTCATTTGTGATCATAACATTTGTATCTTAACAGTCTGTGCAAGGTACCCTGGGACCTGCCATGATGCCTATATTCTTGTGAATTCACATGGAACTCCTTTGTTTCAAGTTGTTGGAGGTGATTTTGAAAGATAGGATTTACGTGCATTTGAAGAGGCAAGGACTGATTAGGGCTAATCAGTACGGTTTTGCGTGAGGGAAGTTGTGTCTCTCAAATTTGATTGAGCTTTTTGAGGAAGTAACCAAAAAAATTGATGGGGGCAGAGCAGTAAATATTGTTTACGTGGACTTCAGTAAAGCCTTTGACAAGGTTCTGCATGGCAGACTAATTAGTCAAGTTAGATCACGTGGGATTCAGAGTGAGCTTGCTGATTGGATACAAAACTGGTTTGACAATAGGACACAGAGGCTGGTGGTGGAGGATTGTGTTTTGGATTGGGGTTCTGTGACCAGTGGTGTTCCGCAAGGATCAGAACTGTGTCCAATATTGTTTGTCATTTATATAAATGATTTAGATGAAATCATTGGAGGCATGGTTAGTAAGGTGGCGGATGACACCAAAATTGGTGGTATAGTGGACAGTGAAGAAGGTTTTCTAAGATTACACAGTGCTGTTGATCAGATGGGTCAATGGCCTGAGGAGTGGCAGTCAGTCGACTTTGGATAAAAATGAGATATTGCATTTTGGTAAAACAAACAAGGGCTGGACTTACACAATTAATGTGTAGTGCTGTAGCATAGGGAAATCTAGCGCTTCAGGTCTTTAATTCTTTGAAATTTGCAACACAGGTAGACAGGATGATTAGGACGGCATTTAGCATGTTCGCCTTCTGTAGGAGCAAGATTCCTCTGGCCGGGAACAAAGACTCAGAAAGCAGACAGGATATGGGCACGTAGTGGGCCTTTATTCAAGCAATCACCAGTTAGATATCATTGAATCCCGACAGTGTGGAAACAGGCCATTCAAAACAGAAATTGCGGGAGAAATTCAGCAGGTCTGGAAACATTGTGGAGAGAAAGGAGAGTTAATGCTTTGAGTCCAGTGACTCTTCTTCACAACTTGTTGAAGAATTGTAAGAAGGTGGTGTAAGAAGGTTTGAACTTTACATTAAAAACCGAAAGAACGGTGAATGCCGGAAATCAGGAGGAAGAAACAGAAATTGCTGGAAAAGCTCATCAGATCTGGCAGAAGCTGTAGAAAGAAATCAGAGTTAATGTTTTGAGTCCAGTGACCCTTCCTTAGAACAGGTGGTATCGAGGAAAAAGTTGGTTTTTATGCAAAAGATAGGGTGGGGGAATTCTACATTTTTCAACACAGGATAAAAGGAACAAAGGTCATTTTGCTGCAAGAATGCCTGAGCGCTGACTTGATAAAATTTGGTATATGACAAAACTGCAAGCACAGAGGAAAATACACATCATGTTTACAAAAGAGCCTGAAGCAAACCTGGTATTGGATGAAACCTTTTATTATGGCCCTACTGGTAGAATTTATTCCTATGCTGTCATTTTTCTCCCTTCTCTATGTTTTGTGGTCTGCATTGTGTAATTGCATGGATGTAATGTTTTATTCAACAGTGTTTATAAAAATTGTGAGCAGAAAGGCCAGTTGCCCATCATGAGATGTCAATTATCAATCTCCTGCAATGGTTAGATCAACAGAGTTTGAGTAACAAGATAAGCAGAAGATCTTCAGTCACATTCAGGGAGCATTCTTCAGGACACATTGAAGTCATTTAAAAAAATGCAAGTTCTTTATTCTTCTGCCTCTTCTGCCCACCAACACTTGACATCTTTGAAATGGATGTGGGAATGAACAAGGTAACGTAATTAAGGGCAATGACAAAAATATCTCATGAAGCACTCAATGCAGCAATTCCAACTGCAATTCTGCATTTTTACAATTGTAGAATTTGCTTATCCCAAAGGATGTGTGTCTGACCTTACCAGGGATTTTCCCTGTGTCTTCCAGTCCAATCATCTTCTTATTGTGGGAGGTTGATTGCTACTGATTTTCAGAGATTGATAGCTTGCTAGATCTAGTGAAGGACTTCTCTCAGTCGTGTTATTTAGAACTGCTTTAACCGTAACTGGTGTGGAATGATGTTGCTTCCCAAGAGCCTCGAAAAACTAGGAAACTCAGTTTGTGGATTCTGCTGCCACTCTGTGGAGCAGGGAGTAACTGCAACACCTTACTGAATCACCGCGTGGTCTCTGACCATATAAACACGCAGTCCCTCGATTGGGAAACTTCATTTGTTAATTATGGGAAGTTATTAGGGTATGATATAATGTATTAAGTAGCAATGCAGACCACTGAATATACCACCACTGTACTCCTGCCATAAGCTGCTGAAACCATCTACAGGAGGCGTAGTAAGTTGTGCCACTGGGAGAAAAATTACAGAGATTCAGACTAATTATAATTAAAGTGATTGGATAAACTGTGGTAAATGGAGTTTAATATATGGCTGTGTGAAGTTATTTTACATAAAAATTACACAGGAAATACAACACGGAAACAGACGACTTGCCAGCATAAAATCCACTCCAACTCCCTTGCAGCTTTTGTTTTCATTTTATCATTGTAACCTTCTCTTTACATCTGCCTCCCGCACTCCTCTAGCTTCCCCTTACAAAAATCTATACGTTTTTCTGCAATGACTGCCTGGTAGCAGGTTTCACATTCTCACTCATATTAGGGTAAAGACACTTATTTTGAATTTCCTGTTGAATTTCTTGGTAACTACCTTGTACTCATGGCATTTGGTTATGCTATTTCCCCACAAGGGAAACAGGCTCTCTGTATCTATTAGCAAAATCTTTCATAACTTCAAAGACTGCAGCAAAAAATTAACTCTGCTGTTACTCCCCAAATAGCACATGTGCAAGAAGCAATGTCATAATGATGTCAGATCACATGGAGATGGGACTTGAGTCGGTAGCTTTTGAGAGATGCCTCTTATCTCTCATATGCAATTCTGTGTAATGAAAGTTGTTGAAAGTTCATTGTCATGTTGTTTATAGCCTTCTATCTAATCTAACCCTGATCTTGCTACAAAGCCCACTATTAAGTCATCTTTCTAAATGTTTATTCAAAAGTCAGGCAGCACCCATGGAGGGATAGCTAACATTTCAAGTCCAGATGATTCTTCATCAGAGCTGTAATGTAGAGTCATCCAGATACGAAACATGAGTGTGCTATCTCTCCATGGATGCTGCCCAACCTGTGGTGAGTTCCAGCATTTTCTATTTTCAGTACAGGTTCCAGCATCTGCAGTAATTTGTTCCTACTTTTTCAAAAGAACCAGATCCACCCTGGCAATCTTTTTCTGATAATGAATTTCCAGTATCATCCTCTTACAGTTTTCAGTGTCTTATATCCTTTTCCCCATGATGATAACTGGAACTGCATGCTTTACTCTGAAACGAATCCAGAAAAGTTCAATACAGATTTAACATTGGTTTCCTGCTTTTCAATTCAATTTCTCTAAAATTACGGCCCAGTGCTTGATTTGCTCCTTCCGTGGCCTTGTTGTTCTACTTCTGCAAAGGCAAAGGAAAATCAGAACATCCAGTGAGAAAGTAGGAGATGCGGACAAGCAAGGAAGTTCTGGTTGTAAAGAATCATTGTAGGTTAATGTTCAGGTACAAAAGGTAATCAAATGGTTAATAATTCATTGGCTTTTATCTAAATGGGGATGGAATTCAAATGAGAGAGGGTAATAGTGTTGCGGATGTATAGGTTGGTCAGGCCATATCTTGAGTATAGCATTCAGTTCTGCACTTTGCATCCTCAGAGTGTACTGGCCCTGGAAGCACTGCAGGGCAGTTTCACCAGAATGATACGGAGCACTAAAGGTCAAACTGAGGACGGGTTGCAAAAATATTGCTTATGTTCCCCCCTCCATTCAGAAAGTGGAGAGGTTATCTAATTGAGCTCTTTACAATAACAAGAAGATTTGACAGGGTTGGTCGAGCAAAGTGCCATTTGGTGGAGGATTTCAGGACAGTGGGATAATCTTAAAATTACAATTAAATTATTCAGATGTGAAATTAGGAAGTAGTTTGTAACGAAAATATAAAAATCCTATTGGAAAGCTGCATTGATTTAGCAGCTTCAGCATATTTGTTTAAAAATCCCAAAATACAGGAAACTAATTGAAGTGAATTTACGCTGGATTTGGTCACTGTATAAGTGATCAAAACTTGATTAGAGGTAGATTTTAAGGTGCATTTTAAAGAATTAGAGACAGAAAGACATGGAGAGAATACCAGCGCTTAAGGCCTAGGCCAATGGAGGTATGACAGCCAATAGTGGAACAATAAGGATCAAAAATACACAAGAGATCAAAATTTCCAGGTAACAGAGATCTGATGAAAGTGGCACTGGATCTGCTTCACAATCTTTGTTGTCAAATTTTGGGCACATTTATATCAGGAGGCAGACTCTCTTGAGCCTCAGTGGTTATGTTCGACTATTTGTGAGATGGTAGAAGATCTCAAGTCTTGAATTCCTGTTTCAATGAGATGCCTCCCATTCTTCCAAACTCAAGTGAATACAGCCTAGACACAAAATCTCTACTCATATGACATACCAGCCAGGTTACGATGCACTCCAACTGGTGTGAATCAGTCTGGCCCCATCTCATCTGTCCCAGTGAATTCAGTAGCAAAAGTCAGTGCTGATCTTGGATGGTTTCAGTCAACTAAATATACCCAAAACCATATTCACTCCCTCCATAATCAGTGTATAGTGGCAGCTATATGTACTAAATACAAGATGCACTGCAGCAACTTGCCAAGGCTTCTTGAATATCATCCAAACCAATGCCCTCCACACTACAAGAACAATGGGTATGGGAAAATCACCACTTGTGACCTGGACGGGAGCTTACATGCCATCCTACTGCTACTGGGCTTTTGTGGTGGAGTGGATATATGCAGATGTATTGCCAATCAAATGGGCTGTATGGTGTCAAACTTCTTGAGTGTTGTTATAACTGTACTCATCCAGTCAAGTAGGGAGTATTCCATCACAATCCTCACAGTACCTTGTAGATGCTGGACAGGCTTTGGAGAAATCAGGAGGTGAGTTACTAACTGTAGTATGCCTAGCCCCTGACCTGCTGTTGTAGCCACTGTATTTATATGGATGTGAGTTTGCTCGCTGAGCTGGAAGGTTAGTTTGGCATCAGGGTAGCCCACAAACCCACCAACACACTAAAAGAACAGCTAATGAACTTACAAGACTCTATACAGACAACAAACCTTGCAAGAACTGTGACAAACAGTACATTGGACAAACTGGCAGAAAGCTAGCCACCAGGATACATGAACATCAACTAGCCACAAAGCGACATGACCCACTATCACTCGTATCCTTACATACAGATGAGGAAGGACACCACTTTGATTGGGACAACACATCAATCCTAGGACAAGCCAAACAGAGACATGCACAAGAATTCCTAGAAGCATGGCATTCCAACCGGAACTCCATCAACAAACACATTGGCTCCAAATCAATCTACCATCCCCTGAGAAAAAGAACAGGAAATGACTTCACCAACCCAAGGAAACCTAACCAGATAAATAGAAAGCGGGACATAACACCAGCGCTTTGTCAGTGGCTCACTGATGATGTTACCTAGAATGGTGACAAAACATCTGGGAACAAACCGGCAAGCTCAGTGAACCAGCTCACATCTCGAACAAAATAAAGACCCACTCTCTTGTGGACCGAGAGGACGAGAGTGCTGTCTTGGAGGTGAAAGGAGGACGTCGGGTTGGCTGTGCGCCCTTGCGACCGGTGGATCTTAATGCTGGCTTCGGCCTAACGCTGGTTCAGGGGAGCAGCCAACCTGCAACGATGGCTGCGGCAAGTGCTCATGCCCCAGGTCAGGGGGTCCGGAACACCATCCGTGTTTCTGTAAAGAAGGTGGATGAAGGTGCACCTGTGGACCGCACCTTCTTCGTGAAGAGGGTCCTGTTGGACTGTTGTGGGTTCGCTGCTGCGGACATTTACTGCCTGCAGGATTTCCCCGGAGGAGGTTTTTACGACATGACCTTCAGGAGTGCCAAGCTTTGCGAGCGCTTCCTGGAGGTTTTCAAGGAGAAAGGAGGTGAGGGCCCCCTCTCTGTATTGACCGCTGTCCCACTGTTTGTGATGCCAGTGCAGAGGAGCCGTATGGTGACTGTACACATGTACAACCCGCATGTGCCAGCAGTTGATGTCCTGACCTTCCTTGGAAGGTATGTGAAGGTGGAAGGGGACCTAACTGACATCGTGGACCCCTTTGACATCTGGACGAGTAAGAGGCAGGTCAAGGTGACGCTGAGGATGGGCGCAGACGGGAATGTCGCACACCCACCGTCCAGCTTCGCAATCGGCGGGAGCAGGGGCTACCTGACCTATGCAGGGCAACCGAAAGTCTGCCATGTCTGTGGTAGGTCAGGTCACGTGGCGGCCGACTGCAAAGCCACCATCTGCAGGAACTGCAGGGAGGAGGGACACCTTGCAAAGGATTGCCCACGAGAGAAAAGCTGCACCCTTTGCGGGGAAGCGGGCCACCTCTATCGGGCATGCCCGCGGCGGGGGACCACCTACGCCCAGGTCGCCGGCAGGGGCAATGCGGGGCCAGCCCCCCCGGAGGAGAGGAAGGCACCAGGGCCCAGCAAGGACCCCACTAATGTGCAGGAGGGCCAGGCCGTGCAGGAGGGTCCAGCCCCGCAGGATGGGCCCGAGGCCAGCAAAGCGCCCCTGCAGGCTCCGATCCCCCCCGACAACCCGGAGTCAATGGAGGCGGCGACAGGCGACCCAGGGGAGTGGACAACAGTCCAGAAGGCGAGGAGGAAGGTGCGTCGACGGGCCCAGGAACCGCAACCATCAGGCGGGAAGAGGCAGCTACAGGGGGGCTATAAGAGCTCCTCTGACGAGGAGGATTCGGAGAGGGCCCACCCGAAGCAGAAGTTAAAGGTCTCGAGGGGGAAGGAAAGCAGCACCCCGCTTCCAGGTGACGGGAGGCGTTCTGAGGATCACTCCGACACCCAGTCAAGTGCCGCTGGAGCACCGGAGGGCCCCCCGGAACTTCCAGGCGGGAAGGAGGAAACAGCGCGTCCCCAGCCTGACCCGGAGCCGGACCGTCCTCCCTCCGCACCCCTGACGGGGGGATGCCACCCGGAAGGCAGCACGGACAGTTTCCTGAGCCCGGAGAGCGTCCAGCAGTTAGCCCGGGCAATGGGCATGAAGGGACAGATGGAGGGGCTGGACCTTGGACTTGGGGAGGGTATTGCGGTCACTGCCCACAATGGGGGTACGAGTTGCGAGCATTAATGTGCGCAGCGTCAAGTCAACCGCGAGATGTGTGTCCACGTTGGCCTACCTGACCACCATCAAGGCGGACCTCCTGTTTCTGCAGGAGTGCGGGATACCGCACCTTGGCAAGTACGGGAAATGGTCCAGCGCCTGGACCTGTGGGCCTTCGATCTGGTCAGGGGGTAACGACTGTCGCTCCTCGGGCCTGGCTATTCTGCTGCGGGGGCGAGACTTCACCATCTCTCAAGTTCAGGAGGTGGTGGGGGGGCGCCTCCTAGTGGTTGATGTCACCTACAGGAATGCTCCCCTGAGGCTGATCAATGTGTACACCCCAGCGGTACGGAGTGAGCGGTTGGCCGTCCTGCAGCGGCTTCCACCCCTGCTGGCTACGTCCAGGCCATTCATCCTAGGCGGAGACTTCAACTGCATCATTGATGCAGATGGAAGATCCGGCGTGGGGACAGCGGGTGGGGAGAGTCAACTGGACGTCACGTCCAGATTCCTGATGGGCTCGGTGAAGGACGCCAAGCTGCTCGACGTCTTCAGCACCCCTGCAGACGGAGCGCAGCAGAGGTACACCTGGTCGCGGCCAGACGGGTCTATCCACTCAAGGATAGACTTCCTGTTTGTGTCACTGACGTTCTCGGTCAGCTCCACCGGCGTCGAGCCGGTGTTCTTCTCTGACCACTGCCTCCTGCTGGCCGACTGTCACTTACAGGACGACCAGCTGGCCGGCGAGGGGACGTGGAAGCTCAACACGACTCTGTTGACCCCAGAGAACGTCGAGGAGCTTAAGAGGGAGTACGCCGGTTAGAGAACCGTGAAACCCCTCTTTGAGTCTCCAGGCGACTGGTGGGAGACGGTGAAGGAGAACATCAAGAGGTTCTTTGTCCTCAAGGGTGTTCAGAAGGCAAGAGAGAGGCGGGGAAAGCTGTCGCAACTCCAGAAAAGGGTGCAGAACCTGCTCCTTTTGCAGTTGATGGGGGTCGATGTCACGGAGGACCTGCGCGAGGTGAGGGGCCAGCAAGCCTCGCTCTTCGCTGCGGAGGCCTCCCGGATACTTTTCCGGTCCAGGGTCCGCTCCGTGGAACAGGACGAGACGTGCTTGCGTTTCTTGTTTCAGAAAGTGCACAAAGAGAGCTCTGTGCTTAGGCGGCTGAAGGAGGATGACGGCTCGGTGACGTCATCTCGGCCCGACATTTTGAGGTTGAGCAGATCCTTCTATGCCGGACTGTACGACACGAAGCCCACGGACAGCACGGCCTCCGAGTCGTTCCTGTCGTCTATCACGGAGGTCTTAGACGACGGCACGAGGGAGTGGCTGGACCGGCCGATATCCCTGGACGAGCTGGCCAGAGCCGTCAAGTCCTCCATCAGGAAGGACGTGAGCCTGAAGGGCGTGACTATCCCAGGCAGCGGAGGCCTTCAGGTCAAGACCTCCCTGTACGTGGACGATG
Organism: Stegostoma tigrinum; assembly: GCF_030684315.1. NCBI lineage: Eukaryota > Metazoa > Chordata > Chondrichthyes > Orectolobiformes > Stegostomatidae > Stegostoma > Stegostoma tigrinum. The sequence goes on along the minus strand of NC_081355.1, from coordinate 21,227,220 downwards.
TCGCCGTCTTCTGCACCGATTGTCGGTCGGTGAGTAGACTATTGGACATCTGCGGCCAGTTTGAACTGGCCTCGCGTGCCAAAGTCAATAGGGGTAAGAGTGAGGTCATGTTCTTCGGGAACTGGGACGACTGCTCCTTCATCCCCTTTACCGTCAGGACAGACTACCTGAAGGTGCTGGGTGTTTGGTTTGGTGGAGCTGGGGCATGCACTAAGACTTGGGAGGAGCATATCACCAAATTGAAGCAGAAGCTGGGCAGGTGGACGCTCCGGTCCCTCTCCATCGCGGGTAAGAACATGGTTGTCAGGTGTGAGGGGCTTTCGGTACTGTTGTATGTGGCGCAGGCCTGGCCTATTCCCCGGACCTGCGCCGCTGCGGTCACCCGGGCCATCTTCCACTTCATTTGGGGGTCGAGGATGGACCGGGTGTGCAGAGACACCATGTACAAAGACATGGAAAATGGGGGAAAGGGCGTACTGAACGCCACCCTCGCCCTGACGGCTACCTTTGTGTGCGGCTGCATCAAGCTGTGCGTAGATCCTCAGTACGCAAACACCAAGTGTCACTACTTACTGAGGTTCTACCTGTCCCCGGTGTTGCGAAGGATGGGCCTGGCCTCGTTGCCGCGGAACGCTCCGAGTAGTTGGACCGTCCCGTACCACCTGTCCTTCGTGGAGAAATTTTTGAAAGGAAACACCTTTGACCACAAGGCCGTCAGGCAGTGGTCAGCACGTAGTATCCTCGGGACCCTTTGGGAAAAGGAGAGGGTGGATCCTGTCATGTGGTTCCCCATGCAGACTGCCAAAGTCGTTTGGCAGAATGCCTCATCGCCAGAACTTTCAAACAAGCACAAGGACATTGCTTGGCTGGCGGTGAGAGGGGCTCTGCCAGTGAGATCCTTTATGCCTGCCCGGAATCTCTGCGCCACCGCACGCTGCCCTCGAGGCGGCTGCGGGGGGGATGAGACTGTCGATCACCTCCTTCTGGAGTGTGCCTATGCGCGGGAGGTCTGGAGGGGGATGCAGTGGTATTTGTCGAGGTTCGTCCCGAGCAGCTCCGTGACGCGGGACTCCGTGCTCTACGGGCTTTTTCCGGGGACGCACACCGAGACCAACATCAACTGCGCCTGGAGGACCATCAATGCGGTGAAAGACGCTCTTTGGTCTGCCCGCAACTTGCTGATCTGCCAGCTGAAAGAACTGACCCCGACCGAGTGTTGCAGACTGGTGCACTCCAAGGTCCAGGACTACGTGCTGAGGGACGCGCTAAAGCTTGGGGCAGCCACCGCCAAGGCGCGGTGGGGAAAGACCACCGTATGACTCCCCCTCGTCCAGAAAAGGGAAAAGAACCCTATCTGGTAACTGGGCCCAGCTGGCGCCTTCCCCAACTGGTCAGGGGGCCAACTGGGACTGTGCGTGGTGACGACTGCCGGGGCGGTTTCTTTGCTTTGCTTTTTTTTCTCTGTTTTGATTTTTTTCCTTTAGTTGGTGTACGTACCCCTGGGTAACCCGGAGTGGCTTGCATGACTGGGTAGGTGTATAAATGTTTTATTTTTTGTACATTCTATGAATAAAGTATATTTTTTCAAATAAAAAAAAGGTGACGAAACATCTGGGAACAAACCAGTGAGCTCAGTGAACTAGCTTACATCTGGAACACAATAAAGACCCACTCTCTTGTGGACCGAGAGGAGGAGAGTGCTGTCTTGGAGGTGAAAGGAGGACGTCGGGTTGGCTGTGCGCCCTTGCGACCAGTGGATCTTAATGCTGGCTTCGGCCTAACGCTGGTTCAGGGGAGCAGCCAACCTGCAGCGATGGCTGCGGCAAGTGCTCGTGCCCCAGGTCAGGGGGTCCGGAACACCATCCGTGTTTCTGTAAAGAAGGTGGATGAAGGTGCACCTGTGGACCGGACCTTCTTCGTGAAGAGGGTCCTGTTGGACTGTTGTGGGTTCGCTGCTGCGGACATTTACTGCCTGCAGGATTTCCCCGGAGGAGGTTTTTACGACGTGACCTTCCGGAGTGCCAAGCTTTGCGAGCGCTTCCTGGAGGTTTTCAAGGAGAAAGGAGGTGAGGGCCCCCTCTCTGTATTGACCACTGTCCCGCTGTTTGTGATGCCAGCGCAGAGGAGCCGTATGGTGACTGTACACATGTACAACCCGCATGTGCCAGCAGTTGATGTCCTGACCTTCCTCGGAAGGTATGTGAAGGTGGAAGGGGACCTAACTGACATCGTGGACCCCTTTGACATCTGGACGAGTAAGAGGCAGGTCAAGGTGACGCTGAGGATGGGCGCAGACGGGAATGTCGCACACCCACCGTCCAGCTTCGCAATCGGCGGGAGCAGGGGCTACCTGACCTATGCAGGGCAACCGAAAGTCTGCCATGTCTGTGGTAGGTCAGGTCACGTGGCGGCCGACTGCAAAGCCACCATCTGCAGGAACTGCAGGGAGGAGGGACACCTGGCAAAGGGTTGCCCACGAGAGAGAAGTTGCAACCTTTGCGGGGAAGCGGGCCACTTCTATAGGGCATGCCCGCGGTGGGGTACCACCTACGCCCAGGTCGCCGGCAGGGGAATTGCGGGGCCAGCCCCCCCGGAGGAGAGGAAGGCACCAGGGTCCAGCAAGGACCCCACTAATGTGCAGGAGGGCCAGGCCATGCAGGAGGGCCCAGCCCTGCAGGATGGGCCCGAGGCCAGCAAAGCACCCCTGCAGGCTCCGATCCCCCCCCCCCCCGACAACCTGGAGCCAATGGAGGCGGCGACAGGCGACCCAGGGGAGTGGACGACAGTCCGGAAAGTGAGGAGGAAGGTGCGTCGACGGGCCCAGGAACCGCAACTGTCAGGCGGGAAGAGGCAGCTACAGGGGGGCTATAAGAGCTCCTCTGACGAGGAGGATTCGGAGAGGGCCCACCCGAAGCAGAAGTTAAAGGTCTCGAGGGGGAAGGAAAGCAGCCCCCCGCTTCCAGGTAACGGGAGGCGTCCTGAGGCTCCCTCCAACACCCAGTCAAGTGCCGCTGGAGCACTGGAGGGCCCCCCGGAACTTCCAGGCGGAAAGGAGGAAACAGCGCGTCCCCAGCCTGACCCGGAGCCGGAACCTCCTGCCTCCGCACCCCTGACGGGGGGATGCCACCCGGAAGGCAGCACGGACGGTTTCCTGAGCCCGGAGAGCGTCCAGCAGTTAGCCCGGGCAATGGGCATGAAGGGACAGATGGAGGGGCTGGACCTTGGACTTGGGGAGGGTACTGCGGTCACTGCCCACAATGGGGGTACGAGTTGCGAGCATTAATGTGCGCAGCGTCAAGTCAACCGTGAGATGTGTGTCCACGTTGGCCTACCTGACCACCATCAAGGCGGACCTCCTGTTTCTGCAGGAGTGCGGGATACCGCACCTCGGCAGGTACGGGAAATGGTCCGGCGCCTGGACCTGTGGGCCTTCGATCTGGTCGGGGGGTAACGACTGTCGCTCCTCAGGCCTGGCTATTCTGCTGCGGGGGCGCGACTTCACCATCTCTCAAGTTCAGGAGGTGGTGGGGTGGGGAGCCTCCTAGTCGCTGACATCACCTACAGGAATGCTCCCCTGAGGCTGATCAACGTGTATGCCCCAGCGGTACGGAGTGAGCGGTTGGCCGTCCTGCAGCGGCTTCCACCCCTGCTGGCTACGTCCAGGCCGGTCATCCTAGGCGGAGACTTCAACTGCATCATCGATGCAGATGGAAGATCCGGCGTGGGGACAGCGGGTGGGGAGAGTCAACTGGACGTCACGTCCAGATTCCTGATGGGCACGGTGAAGGACGCCAAGCTGCTCGACGTCTTCAGCACCCCTGCAGACGGAGCGCAGCAGAGGTACACCTGGTCGCGGCCAGACGGGTCTATCCACTCAAGGATAGACTTCCTGTTTGTGTCAAGGACATTCTCGGTCAGCTCCACCGGCGTCGAGCCGGTGTTCTTCTCTGACCACTGCCTCCTGCTGGCCGACTGTCACTTACAGGACGACCAGCCGGCTGGCACGGGGATGTGGAAGCTCAACACGACTCTGTTGACCCCAGAGAACGTCGAGGAGCTTAAGGGGGAGTACGCCGGTTGGAGAACCGTGAAACCCCTCTTTGAGTCTCCAGGCGACTGGTGGGAGACGGTGAAGGAGAACATCAAGAGGTTCTTTGTCCTCAAGGGTGTTCAGAAGGCAAGAGAGAGGCGGGGAAAGCTGTCGCGACTCCAGAAAAGGGTGCAGAACCTGCTCCTTCTGCAGTTGATGGGGGTCGATGTCACGGAGGACCTCCGCGAGGTGAGGGGCCAGCAAGCCTCGCTCTTCGCCGTGGAGGCCTCCAGGATAATCTTCCGGTCCAGGGTCCACTCCGTGGAGCAGGACGAGACGTGCTCGCGTTTCTTTTTTCAGAAGGTGCACAAAGAGAGCTCTGTGCTTAGCCGGCTGAAGGAGGACGACGGCTCGGTGACGTCGTCTCGGCCCGACATTTTGAGGTTGAGCAGATCCTTCTATGCCGGACTGTACGACATGGAGCCCACGGACAGCACGGCCTCCGAGTCGTTCCTGTCGTCTATCACGGAGGTCTTAGACGACGGCACGAGGGAGTGGCTGGACCGGCCGATATCCCTGGACGAGCTGGCCAGAGCCCTCAAGTCCTTGCAGAGGAATAGGACTCCCGGAAGCGACGGCTTACCGGTCGATCTGTATTCCGCTCTGTGGGGCCTTGTCGGCCAGGACCTGCTGGAGGTGTACGCTAGTGCGCTTCGGGCAGGGGAAATGTGCAAGTCCATGAGGAAGGGCATCATCACCCTCATTTACAAGAGGAAGGGGGAAGAGGGAAGAAATTAAGAATTGGCGTCCCATTTCACTTTTGAACGTGGACTACAAAATCCTGGCCAAGGTCATAGCCAACCGGGTCAGGCCTGTCCTGAAGTCAGTGATTCACCCTGACCAAACCTCTGCTGTGCCGGGCTGGAAGATCGCCGAGAGCCTCGCGCTCATCAGGGATATGATCGCCTACGTACAGGACAGGCGGGTGGACACCTGCCTCGTCAGCCTGGACCAGGAGAAGGCCTTCGACAGGGTCTCTCATGTTTTCATGAGGGACGTCCTCTCCCAATTGGGGTTCGGGGAGGGCATCCGCAATTGGATCCGGCTGCTCTACACCAACACCGTTAGCGCAGTCTCGATCAACGGGTGGGAATCGGACAGTTTTCCCGTCAGATCTGGAGTCAGGCAGGGCTGCCCACTCTCTCCTGCCTTGTTCGTGTGCTGTGTGGAGCTCTTCGCCGCCTCCATCAGGAAGGACGTGAGCCTGAAGGGCGTGACTATCCCAGGCAGCGGAGGCCTTCAGGTCAAGACCTCCCTGTACGTGGACGACGTCGCCGTCTTCTGCACCGATCGTCGGTCGGTGAGTAGACTATTGGACATCTGCGGCCAGTTTGAACTGGCCTCGGGTGCCAAAGTCAATAGGGGTAAGAGCGAGGTCATGTTCTTCGGGAACTGGGACGACCGCTCCTTCATCCCCTTCACCGTCAGGACAGACTACCTGAAGGTGCTGGGTGTTTGGTTTGGTGGAGCTGGGGCATGCACTAAGACTTGGGAGGAGCGTATTGCCAAATTGAAGCAGAAGCTGGGCAGGTGGACGCTCCGGTCCCTCTCCATCGCGGGTAAGAACCTAGTTGTCAGGTGTGAGGGGCTTTCGGTCCTGTTGTATGTGGCACAGGCCTGGCCTATTCCCTGGACCTGCGCCGCTGCGGTCACCCGGGCCATCTTCCACTTCATTTGGGGGTCGAGGATGGACCAGGTCCACAGGGACACCATGTACAAAGACCTGGAAAATGGGGGAAAGGGCGTACCGAACGCCACCCTCGCCCTGACGGCTACCTTTGTGTGCGGCTGCATCAAGCTGTGCGTAGATCCTCAGTACGCAAACACCAAGTGTCACTACTTACTGAGGTTCTACCTGTCCCCGGTGTTGCGAAGGATGGACCTGGCCTCATTGCCGCGGAACGCTCCGAGTAGTTGGACCGTTCCGTACCACTTGTCCTTCGTGGAGAAATTTTTGAAGGGAAACACCTTTGACCACAAGGCCGTCAGGCAGTGGTCAGCAGGTAGTATCCTCGGGACCCTTCGGGAAAAGGAGAGGGTGGATCCCGTCGTGTGGTTCCCCACGCAGACTGCCAAAGTCGTTTGGCAGAATGCCTCATCGCCAGAACTTTCAAACAAGCACAAGGACATTGCTTGGCTGGCGGTGAGAGGGGCTCTGCCAGTGAGATCCTTTATGCCTGCCCGGAATCTCTGCACCACCGCACGCTGCCCTCGAGGTGGCTGCGGGGGGGACGAGACTGTCGATCACCTCCTTCTGGAGTGTGCCTATGCGCAGGAGGTCTGGAGGGGGATGCAGTGGTATTTGTCCAGGTTCGTCCCAAGCAGCTCCGTGACACGGGACTCCGTGCTCTACGGGCTGTTTCCGGGGACGCACACCGAGACCAACATCAACTGCGCCAGGAGGACCATCAATGCGGTGAAAGACGCTCTTTGGTCTGCCCGCAACTTGCTGGTCTGCCAGCTGAAAGAACTGACCCCGACCGAGTGTTGCAGACTGGCGCACTCCAAGGCCCAGGACTACGTGCTGAGGGACACGCTAAAGCTTGGGGAGCCGCCGCCAAGGCGCGGTGGGGAAAGACCACCGTATGACTCCCCCTCATCCAGAAAAGGGAAAAGAACCCTATCTGGTAACAGGGCCCAGTTGGCGCCTTCCCCAACTGGTCGGGGGGCCAACGGGGACTGTGCGGGGTGACGACTGCCGGGGTATTTTCTTTGCTTTTTTTTTGTTTTTTTTTCCCTTTAGTTGGTGTATGTACCCCCTGCGTAATCCGGAGTGGCTTGCATGACTGGGTAGGTGTATAAATGTTTTATTTTTTTGTACATTCTATGAATAAAGTAATTTTTTCAAATAAAAAAAAGGTGATGAAATGTCTGAAAACTAACCTTCCAGCTCAGCGAGCAAACTCACATCCAGAACCTCAACCTGAGCTACAAATCTTCTCAAAACTCGCTAACTGTATTTATATGGTGAATCCAGTTGAATTTCTGGTCAATGATAACCCCCAGGATGTTGATTGTGGGGTTTCAGTGATGGGAACATCATTGAATGTCAAGGGGCGGTGTTTAAATTGTCTCTCATTGGACAGAGTCATTGCCTGGCATTTCAGTGGCATGAATGTTATTTGCCATTTGTCAGCCCAAGCCCGAATACTGCATTTGAACACGGACTGCTTGAGTGTCCAAGGAGTCATGAATTGTGTTAAACATTTTGCAATTATTGGCAAACCACCAATTCTGACCTTATGATGGAGAGAAAGTCAGTGGTGAAGCAACTGAAGATTGTTGGACCCAGGACATTACCCTGAGGAACTCCTGCAGAGATGTGTTGCAGCTGAGATGACTGACCTCCAACAACCACAACCATCTTCTACTGTGCCAGATATGAATAGAAATACAAAACAAGACGTCTGTTTGTGTGGTATTTCAACCACCATTCATTCATATTTTTATCCCTTCCCTAATTGGCCAGAGTGCATTAAGATCACCTTGGAGTAAGTAAACACTTTCCATTTTATCTAAACCTTTGGCTAAATCATAAAATTATAGAAACTGGTTTGAAAACAAGATGCAGCATGCAGTTTGGCTCAATTATTTTATTTTTATTTTACCCTATTATTACAATACAATAAACTAAACTAACAACATCCATATTTTACTTCGGAATGGTTTCTTTCAAGCAAATATTGCAACAATGTGGAAGCTATGATGTAACAAAGAAGCATGACATGCAGGCATTTTTATACTTCCATACAATCAGCTCAAATGTTCTTGCTGAAAAACAGGGCAAATTCATTTTTATTAAACGTATCCAGGTAAGAGCAAATAGGATGTGATGACTTCTATATAAGGAAGGGAACTCACGATACAAAACTGTAATTGAAAATTGCTCTTCTGATGAATATTGTATAACAACATTGGGATTCATATTACCATTAACAGACTGTACTTGGGCTGGATCTTACACCATTTTGCTAAGTCTAAGCTGCGTCATGTTTTTTGAAAAGTTCTCATCACAGGGCCGAGCAAGTTTTTTGGCCTTATCCAAACAAACACAATCATTAAGTACCTACTCTCTGTGCCCTTATGATGTCTCACGTATCTGATTTCCACCCCACCTTACTATACATTGTTACTGGAACATTTCGCTGCTCGGCGGACATCTTAGAATTCACCAGCATTTGAAGGTGCAGCATTAATGAGCCTTAAGAGTCCAAAAGGTTGTTGGAGGCTGGCACATATCAGATACCAATGTCCCTAGATTTGAGATGCATTTGCCCAGTGCCCAGGGAGCATGCTCTGTGATGTTGATACCCAGTTTCCAATGTGGAGGTTGTCCAGAGCAAGCAACAAGCTGAATCCAACAGGTATTCACTCCAGTTTCAAGGTCAAGATTTCCTGAAGTCTAGCTTGTTTGGAAATTTTGGTAAAATGGGAAGCTAAATATTAATGAGTTGAATTGTGCCATAACAAAGTGATTAACCAGCATTATTTCTTCATTATCAATTCATCACTGTCTATTTGTCTCTCCATGCCACTTGTGAAAAGCAGAAAAGGTGATGTGGGTAGGTCTCAAAGTTGAGATAGCTTAACTGCACCTGTTGCCTGATTCTGCAGACACCTTGCCATGACCCACACAAGGCAAATCCCTATGAGGTCCCATTCTTTAAGATTATTTGCTTGTCCTAACAATATAAAAAAGATCCTCCTATTCCTACTGAAGTCAGGATGGTCAATAAATAATTTAGAATCTCAGGCAGATGTAAAGCATTACTCTCCCACAAGAGGTAGTTGTGCAAACTCAATTCCCCACCTATACTCTCCTCTCCACCTATCTTCTCCTCTATCCATCTTCCGTCCACCTCTCCCTCTCTCCCTATTTATTCCAGAACCCTCTCCCCATCCCCCTCTCTGATGAAGGGTCTAGGCCCGAAACGTCAGCTTTTGTGCTCCTGAGATGCTGCTTGGCCTGCTGTGTTCATCCAGCTCTACACTTTATTATCTTGCTTTCTGCTTCTTCTTTTTTCATCTCTTGTCCAGAAGATCACAGCATGATGCAATTTCACCATTGTCCATGCTTTGTGTTCACCCTATCAGCATTTTCCAATACATCTCTTTCTCCTATTCTCATATGAGCTAATTCCTCTCTGTCCATCCTCAGAGGGACACAGATTGCTGGTTCATTACCTAACCTAGCACTTTGTCATTAAATATAGACACACGCAGATATAACATAATCTAGATACTAAGTACAATGTAGTTTCACATTTTACTCTACAATCTAAACAAATTTGACAAAATTTAGAAGAAGTATAAATCCAGGCTAAATCCATCCTGAACCTATCCTAATTGCCTATGCAAAAATCCTGATTTATTTTAATACTAATTCCAATGTTTCATTTCATACACTTAACAACTAACAATCCAGATGTATGATGTGCATTTGCATTTAAATCATACCAGTGGCCACATCAGTTTTGCAGCAGTAAGTTTCAACAAGCATGACACTTTTCATCTGGAATCAGCTACTTATTTTTTTAAACCATTGACAGTCTCTTGCAACCACTTCTCTTCATATTTTGCTTTCCTGCCTTCAAGTGCATGTAGAAAGTCATTGATAGTTAACTGTATTGTGTGATCAGTCTTCGTGGCTTTTGCATGGAGTTTTGTTTTAAGTATGTGTCACTTAGAGCTGTTAGCTTTGATATTTCCCTTTCAATATTTGAAATCTCTTGATCAGTAAACTGAACTCTACTCCTCATGATCCACTTTGCCTGTATTTCCATTTCCTTCTCAATTTTTGCTCTTTGTTCTTCCAGGAGCTCACTTCCTTTGGATTTCAACAAAGCAATTTTGGACAGGAGCCTGATCTGATTTCCAAGGACAGCCAACTTCCACCTGTTTGTGTTTGGCTCTTGCAGTTGAAACTGCAGATCTAGGAATTCTGTCGAATAATATTTGGACAATTCCACCTTTGTTCCCAGAAATTCTTCAAGACAGTCCTTCCAGTCATTCAGAGCATCTTCATCTCCCAAAATGTTTGCTTTGGTTTTCTCTATTTTAGCCAGAGTGCTTTTGATGGTGTTTCCATAACGCATGTTGCTCCGAATTGGTGTTGAGCATTTAGGGCAAAGGCTGAGCTTCAGTGTGGACTCATTATCTTCCGACTGTTGTATCCAGTCATCAAACCCAGGCAGTGCAACGACATGTTGGCAGTCTTCCAGCTGGACAAATCTGCTTTCAGGGTCAACTTCGTTCCCAAAGAATATCTCAGTGACTTCAGCCTCATGGCATACGCGGCACTTGCTGGGGCATGGCTCTCCACACAGTCCGATGCAAGGGTGCTTGCACTGAAGCACTTTCAGGCACGGCCTGTTGCAGGGTGCTCGGTCACAAGGCTCATGGCACAGCTTTGTGCAGCGTGAGTGCGGGCAGGCCCATTGGCAGGGCTCCATGCAGGGCACACACATCTTGCCACACGCCTTTGGACACTTGCCGTGTGGGCAGCGGTTCTCACACGGCTGGTCACAAGGAGGGCACTCTGTGGTTGAGCACTGCTTCTTGCACACATGGCCACAGATCAACGTTCGCTGGCAGGGAGAGCTGCAGGGAAGGTGAAGCCGCCCACCAGCACACTCTGAGCACATCGCCTGGCAGGAATGGCCGCATGCCAGTTGCACACCGCATTTCATTTGGCACAACAAGGATACACCAGCTGCCTCGGCCTCCTTCTGCAAGTGGCACATCACCTTCCTCTCATGCCCGCAACTCAGCGTGACACTGACCTTTACAGGGCACTTCCTTGTGCAGATCTCCCCGCAGCGCCGCATGCATTGGTGGCCGCACTCAATGGTTTTGGTGCAGGGCACCTGGCAGGTAAACATTTCAGGTGGACAGGAACAGGGTATCTGTTGCTCATGACCACACTGAGGGACGACTTTGGTTACCTTGACAGTACATTTGCCACATGGCTTACCACAAGGTGTAGGACATTGGTGCCCCTCCTTACAGCGTACCTGGCAGGGTTTGAGACATTTATACTGCTTGTGCTCCGGGTCAAAAGGATGACAAGGAGAGCCACACACATGACCGCATTCCAGTCGGAAATCACAAGGCTTGGTGCACCCTCCCTCAGGAACCTGTTTAAAATCTTCAGGCGTCGACACCAAAGTGTGGTTTTCTGGATGGTTTTGGCAGGACAGCCTGAGTGCAGGACCTATTTTTTCACTTCTGTATAGAAAATCTACTATACTGCTCCACAATGGGACTCTGCTGGACAACATACTCATGTTGCCTATGCAATAGAAGCCTTTCTTTGCCCGAGACAAAGCCACACAGATGCGGTTTGGAATCCGCAGGAAACCTACCACACCCTTCGGATTGCTTCGAACGAGTGACAGAATAACAATGTCATTCTCTTCCCCTTGGTATTTGTCCACCACACAGACCCGAACCCCATTGAATCGATTTTTTGGCATCAACTTCCTCAAGTACAGCAACTGCCCTGAGTATGTGGTAAGGATGGTTATCTGCGAAGGCTGGTATTCTTGTTGGATGAAATATTCACAAAGGGACTTCACAAAATGAGCCTCGTGCGGATTATGGTAGCTTTTTCCTTCCAGATTCACATTCTCCAGCTGCTGATGGTTAATAAAATACAGGTTTGTGGAGACCCCCTAATTCAGAACAAAAACAGAAAGCATCCTTAATATTTAGGCAGAAATTAACATTTAGTGTCAGGTGGTAAGATGCCTTTTCATAAGTCTGCACTTTCCATAGCCTGTATTATGAAAATGTCAACACCTCAGTGACGGTACAAGGGAGATTAATTGGAATGGAGCAAGGGATGAGGCATTTCACATTTTTGCTATTCATTCACAGGCTACTCCTCTGTCGTCATTGCTTTCCTAAATTGTAGTCCTCCCACCCCTGCCGGTATACAGATAAACTAACCAGGTCTCAGCTGTGAAGTTCAACCTGAATAAAATGAATGCTGAACAAGAGATAAATGTTGGTGTTGTGGTAATGTCACTGGATTCAATGATATAGGGTTAATGATATAGGAATATGGGTTTGAACCAGAGCAACTGGTGCAATTTAATTGTTATTAATAGGTCTTGAATGTAAACTAGCTTAGTAACACTGACCATGAAGTAATTATCGATTGTCATTAAAAACCTATCTGGTTCACTAATATCCTACAGGGAAGGAAGTTTGCTGTCCCTATCTGGTCTGGCCAACAGGTGACTCCAGGCCTGCATCAATGTGGTTGACTATTGACTGCCACCTGAAATGGCCCTAGCAGTTTCTTAGTAGAGGGGCAATTAGGGATTAACAACAAATGCTGGCTTTTCCAGCAACAGTCTCATGCAATTCATGGAAAGCAGCACATTATAAAACCCACAATATTTGGCAATAATTAAAGGCTGATGCTTATCAGGGAGAAATCCACAATGTTTCATCAAATAGTCCTATGAGATCTTTTATGTCCATGCAAAAGGACTGACAGACCCTTGGTTTAGCATCTCATGCAAAAAATATGGTGTGACCCGCATCTACAATTCTGAACAGGAATGAAAGCTGGAATTCTGTGCTCCAATCTCCAGGGTGGGCACTGAGCCCATTGAGTGAGAGCTCAACCAATTGAGGCACAGCTTAGACTTGTATCCGTGGTGTGATTATACCCTGTAACAGCACCTAGTACCCAACATCTCATATCAATGTCTGATCCAAAGGTTACAAATGGCAACACTAACTGTAGAAAATCTACAGCCTAATGTCTTCTGGGAAGGAGGTCCAAGTAAGACACAAAATATTCACTAGCTTACAGTAAAACCTACCTTGATCTTTTCATAGAGTTGCACAGACAGTGAATTTTCCAACTTGTCATAGATGTGTGGAGTTATCAGGCTTGCAATTTCAGGGCGCATACGATGCTGAGTAAGGAATGGAAAAAGAATTACGATGAGATTCCTGAAAACTGGTTTAAGATAAAATTGGTACACACTGACAGTGCAGAACTAAGAACTGATGCAGAAAAACTCTCAACAACTGGAGAAAAATAACCAGATCACAACATACTATTGTGGGCACTTCAAAAGCAAAACCGTCAGGGCACATGATTTTCAGAGGAAATTACTAGGGGCAGAAATTTTTTTAAATCTCCCAGCAAGAGAGAGTTTTGATACAATTCTCTTCCTCAAACTATCAGTCTAATATCATTAGTTCACCTTCTATTGAACAGATCAGTGTAATATTCAGTACCCAGGATACGAATTCCAAAATCAATTAGTCAGTTAAGAAATTTTGTTGTTGAATAGGAGAGAAGTGATATTCGAACAACTGCAGATGCAATGCTAGAAATTATAATACAAGCAGAAATTAATGGAAACACTTAATAGGCAGGCAATCTCCTAATGTAGAAAGAGAAATTGAGATGTTTGAGGTTAATGAACTTCTAAATTTCTTTTCTGATGCAAGGTCAAATATTTAACTCTTTATAGTGATTAAACTTTGTGGCTTTTTTGTTCTCCCTCTTCTTTCAACTCCATACCTTTCCTCTCCTGACCTTAATTCCACACCCAGTTTTTGTAAATGCATTTTAATAATAGTTGTTATTACACTTCAGCCTGATCCTGTTGGGCATTTCAACAGACGCAAGTCATCAGCTTTGACTGGCAAGCAATGTAGAATGTTGGTGTCTCTCTCTGGTCTGAAATATAGTTTCATCTCAACGGTCAACCAGCTCTGAGCAGAGACAAGAAATTCCATTGTACATACAAATGCTGTATCCACCCATTGAAAAGGGTAGGGCGTAAGGGATGGAAGATGATGTGCTCCATTTTATATAAGATCAAACCTCAATATTGTAAGAGAACAAAGCTGTTATCCTATTCCCAAAATCAGGCACAGAATTTTACCATTTGGTGCAACACATAGCTGATGGAAAAAGCTATCTCATTGCTTTCACTCTACTGCTCTTTTGTTACAGTATGAAGATTTTCCTTCATGGCCCCTTTTCACCCCACTGATATAAAACAGAAGATTATTAAGATTTGCAGATGTTACAGTCCCTCATTCATTCATTTGGTCACTGGCAGTTCATACCAATAGCCAGTGGCTGATTAGACTACAAATGTAAAGAAACATTATACTTCAGTAAAGAAACTGTTGAAATTAGAGGCATGTATCACAGATTTCAAATTAGGCATTGGTGCATGGCACCTCAGTATCAAACTTGATGGTTTTGATCCATGCTTAGAGGAAAAGACTCAAAAATTGGCATCTTTTTCCTGATTTCTCTCACTTTCCAAGGCAGAGACCACAACTGAAGGTTGACCGGAAAGTATGTCAATAATCCTTGAAGACAGGAAGAAGGTGAAAGAGTGTAATTTCAGGATCATTTTGTGTCACAAAAAGCAAAATGGACTCAGACTCTCATGAATCTTAGTTAAATTGCCAACAGTTACCAGATAAGAAAACTAACTCACTTGATAATCAAGCCGGACAAATTCTACTTTCATTCTAATCAGCCGCTCAAACAAAGAGACATCCAAGTTGAAATCTCTTGCAAGCTCATACACTGTTGCACTTGGACGAAGCTGAAATTAGGTGATAAAACATTAAATTAGCATAAAAGTTGTAAAGTGCAGCAAATTGTAACACTCCTCCCTTTCTAATCTTCAAAACTGAACACAGGATTAATTGCTTACTGACAGGAGACAAAGCATAATTTGAGTTTGCTTCGCTAAAGTTGAACCAATCAGAGCGAGAAGACTTGCATTAATATAGCACCTCAAGTCATCCCCAAAGGAATGAAGTACTTGTGGGGAATTACTGTTATTATTGTAGGAAAGCTAGTGCTAATTAGAAAACAGCAGGGTCCCACAAGCAGTAATGTGACAATGACCGGATGATAAAGTGTAGAGCTGGATGAACACAGCAAGCCAAGCAGCATCTTAGGAGCACAAAAGCTGACGTTTCGGGCCTAGACCCTTCCCGAAATGTCAGCTTTTGTGCTCCTAAGATGCTGATGGGCCTGCTGCATTCATCCAGCTCTACACTTTGTTATCTCGGATTCTCCAGCATCCGCAGTTCCCATTATCTCTGACAATGACCAGATAACATGTTACAGTGATCTTGGTTGAAGATATCAAGAAATAAGGGGCTGAGAAAGTGGGAATGATTCCCCTTCTTTTCTTTGAATGGCACCCTTCCCATCCAGTTGAAAAGGCAAATTGGAGCCTTGATTTCCTGTCACGTGTAAAATCGGACACCTCTGATAGTGAAACATTCCTTTTGTATTGTACTAGAGTGTTGCCCCTGATTATACATTGGAGTCAACATGAACTTGTGAATTCAAGCAGATTGCAAAAAGTTGAGACTCAGGATCGCTGATCTTATTTTCTATTTTCTGGTCATTCTCACATTGCAACTCCCTTGGGGCATTGCTGTACTATAATTAGCGACTAGATTTTCTTCCGTTGCATTCGCAATTAAAATAGTGACACATTTCAAAAAGTACCGAGTTAGTGTAATATACCTAGATTTGTATTGATGATACAATGTCAGACCTTAAGACATCAGAGCAGAAGCAGGACATTTAGCCCATGGAGATGACCTGACCATTCGATGCGATCATGGTTGGTCTGATTCCACTGAAACATACAGAATTCTTGAGGGAATCGTTGGGTAGATAACACTTCCCAGACTTGACAGTGAGAACTAAGTTCCACACAATCATTTCAAATGACTGGTCATTGAAGACATTGATGACGAAGAAGGTATCCACTGAAAGGATTGGGAACCTTTGAAATACTCAAAGCTGTGGATGCTCAGTCATTGAGTATATTTGAGACACAGATCAATACATTTTTAGGTACTAAGGGAATTAATTGATATAGGCAGTTGGAAGATTAACCATGATCACAATGAATGATGGAGCTGACGAACCAGGTGGTTTAATCTTTCATGTTAGGGCAAAGCTTTCATGATTCTGAAGGCTGATGGTCTGAACAAACAGAAATACTTAAAATAAAAGAAATTCAAAGTCAGCGCAAATATAAATCAAGACAGACCAAAAACAGGCTACTGACTCATCTTCCATTTGTTTGTGTTGTATAAGTCCTAAATGTTTGACCTCCCTTCAGTAATAATTCTTACCTGCTGATGATCACCAATTAAAATGAGGTGTTCGCAGGCTGAGCTAAGGGTCGTGAGTATATGAGCTTCCAGCACTTCAGCTGCCTCTTCTACAATCACAATCCTTGGCTGAATGTCCTGCAGGACAGTTCTGTATCTTGCTGCACCTAAAAAAAGAAACATTTCAATCTGTGTAATAAATGTATACAGCACCTTTAACATCATCCCAAAGTGCTTCAGAAGAGCATTAAAAAGTATATGACACAGAAACACATAAAAAAAATTAGGTCAAATGACCAAACACTTGGGTAAGTTTTGAAGCATATCTTAAAGGGGAAAATGTGAATAGGGAGCTGGATAACTATGTGGAGAGAATTTCACAGCTTAGGGCCTAGGCAGCTGAAGACTAGGACACTCAAAACGAGGAAACATTAGAGGACCTCAGGTATCCTGGGAGACTGTGGGGCTGGAAAAGAAAGGGACAAGTGCATGGAGGGATTTAAAAACAAGAATGAGCGCTTGAAAATCAAGATAATGCTTGATTGTGACCCAATATTAGTCAACAAGCACAAGTAGATGGGAGATAGTAAGAACTGCTGATGCTGGAGTCAGAGATAACAGAGTGTGGAGCTGGAGGAACACAGTAGGCCAGGCAGCATCAGAGGAGCAGGAAAACTGACGTTTCGGGTTGGGACCCTTCCGAAATGTAAATGGGACTTGGTGTGAGTTAAGACACGGGCAGATCTTTGTAGAGGGTAGAACAAGGATTTTATCAGCCAGGAGTACATTGAAATAGTCAAGTGTAGAGGTAAGAAATGCACAAAAGAGGTTCCCACAGCAGGTCACCTGAGACAGTGTGAAGTCAGGAGATGTTACAGAAATGAAAAGGGGTGGACTTGGTGATGACACCAAATGACGTCAGAAGCTCATCTCAGGGTCAAACCCAAGGTTGTGAACAGACTTACTCAGTCTCAGACTGTTGGCAGTGTGTTGCCAGGACAAAGTCAATAGCTAGGGAACAGAGTTTGGATCAGCGATCAAGTCCTCCCAATAATGGAGGAAATTTTCATTCAGCTAGCAGAGAATTCAAGAGTGATGGTGATGGGGTGCAATCAGGATACATTCTCCAGAGTCACCTCTCAATACAGGATCAACATAGCTGTTTGTGCAAGACTATGGAGCAATGAGGTATAATACATCCTCCTTGAAATAAAAGGTCAAAATGGTCTATTTTGTTAATGATTTGCTCATACATATGAGGGAAAAAAAACTGCCAATACACAGGACAGCGCATTTTTGCTATGGCCTCCATTTCCTTCCAGTGCGTACAAATTTTCTCATGACTGTATAAACCATTCAAGGAGCAGAGGAGAAATTAAACTAAAAACGTTGGTAAACCCAATGCCCACCGGAGAATGTGCTTGGTATAATTATATCCAAGGATCTGAAGTGAGAGATAATAAAATGCTGTTGAAATTAGCATTAAACTAAAATTCAAAAAAGTTAAAGCATAGTTTTGTTTGTGAACGATGCAAAGCAACTATCACAATGAAGAAAGTTGATATTTTCCAACTGTTTTTCATGGAAGCAAGTAAATGTAAAAAGAATATTTATTATCACTGTTAGAAGTAGCTTTGTGTACCTGTTGTGGTCATTCCCACCACTTTAGCCGCTCTAAGGATGATCAGTTCCTCTTGGTTTCTTAGCTCAAGGAGGCGGTTAACAATCTTCTGATATTGCTGTTCATGTCTTAATATTTTACGTCTGGTTTCAGTTTGGTACTTTGACAACCACAACCTGAAATAAGATCACCTCGTTACACCATTATCTGGGCAATCCATCATTGGCAGATACTGGATGGCATTTAATGTCTCCCCTTCCCCCCCCCAAACTAACCCACAGGTGAGTTCAGATGCAGAGGAGCTCTGTGTTTGAGCAACAGTATGCAAGATGGAGATCCCACTGCCTTTCCACCTCCTATTGATCATATCTGGGGGTCCTGCCATTAGAAAGGTTGCTCAGCAAACCCTAACTGCTATCCTCTGCCCTTACTGCTAAGCTCTTTACAACGACTAGGTGGCAATGTCTCCATTTGCAACTCCCATAGCCAACCACTCATACATATGCGGAGATCCGTCAGGGATTCTCATGGTAGATGGCACAATAATACAGGCAATGGCCACTACTCCTGGAGGCGCAGCTGGTTCTGAAGAGCTTCCAGCTTCAGACTGACAGTAGCCCTCAATAGCGGGATCATACTCTGCCCTACTGGTGGTGTTATTGGATGTGAGGCTCGATGTGCCTGGGTGTATGCCTGATTGGAACACAGTAGGATCAAGGTGCCCAAAGATAAAAAAACAGGCATATAATAACCAACAAGCATTGCACAGCATCAGCGAACATCCCCATTTCTGGCTTCATGATGGAGAAAAGGCCACTGATGAAGTAGCTGAAGATGGTAGGGCCTACAAACTCCACGGAGAAATTCCCACAGAAGTGTCCTGGGACTGCAATGATTGATTTCCATCAATGCCAAACAGCTTCGTTGCAAAGGGATTTCGCCCTGATTCCCACTGACTCCAGTTAGAGCTTGTTGATATCATACTAGATTTAATGCTGCCTTGATGTTTAAAACAGTCACTTTCACCTTACCTCTAAGAATTCAGCTCTTTTGTCCTGTAATGAGATCAGATGCTGAATGTCTCTGGAAGAACCCAAACTAAGATTCGGTGAGTAAGTTATTACTGAGCAAATGCCACCTGATAGCACTGCCGATAGCCAACTGCATAGCTTTACTCATGATTGCAAGTCAGCTGGATAGGCTGGTAATTGGCTGGGTTTGATTTATGCTGCTTACTGTGTACAGGACATAGCTGAGCAATTTTCTACATTGCTGGGAAAACGTCAGTGCTGTAGCTGTATGGGAACAAATTGGTAACATGCAAGGCTAGTTCTGGAGCACAATCCTTCAATACTATTGCCAGAATAAGCCTTTGCAGTATCCATTGTACTCAGCCATTTCTTGGCATCATTTGGAGTGAACTGAATTGGCTGAAGTCCGACGTCCGTATTGCTGAGGCCCTTGGGAGAAAGACAAAATGGGTCGTCCAATAGGCACTCCAACTGAAGTTGGTAATCCTTGTCTTTTGCATTAAAATGCTGAGCTCCCCTATCATTGAGGATGGGGTGTTTGTGGAGACACATCCTTCTGTTGGCTGTTTAACTATCCAGGATTCAACATAGCAGGTGTGCGAAGTGTAGGTCCAGCCTGTCGGTTGCGAAGTCACCGACCTCTGTCAAATGCTTGCTGCTTCTACTGTTTAGTGTAGAAACAGACCTATGATGTTGCTCACCACCACCTCACCAATGACAGTGAGGCACGGGCAATAAATATTGGCCCAGCTAGTGACTTCCAAATCATATGAATGAATAAAAAGAAAAACAGACAATTGCTGAGTGGTACTGCTAGTATTTTACCTGCGACAAGGGGAGACCTACACTGTGAGGAATCCCATTAACAAGTGGGCCTATAAGAGGCAAGACCTCTCCAAAAAAAAAAGAGATTCTCCACAGTCAATCCTCCTGTCTGGCCTATTGACCCTGGTCCTCTCTCATCTCCATCACTGAGACCTCAAAACTTGGACTTACCTGTGCTCCTAGGCATGGTGGGTCTACCTGTAGCTCCAACAGGGACTACTGCTGCCTGGTGTTGCTCAACCATCTGTTTGGCTGGCATTTGTGTCAGATGAGACTTCTTCCTTAGATAATGGTGGAAGTCTCTCTTTAAAGCAATTAACACCACGTCGTGTTCAATTTCTGTGTTAGGTTGGGGGGATGGTGTCTGCAGTGGTGCACAGCTCCCCATTAAATGTAAAACCACATTTTAATATTGAAGTAAGTTCCATCTTTCTAAGATTATGCCAAACTACCATCTGCAATGTGACTTTTATCACATCAACGCTGCAGATTCAAAGTACTTCACATCCATACACTTTGACCATAAAGAAATTAACTTTGGATTACAGTTTACTGAAACATTTTACTCCATCTGCACTATACCAGAGTCATTTTTAAGATTATCCAGCCATGATGATTAAGGCTTCAAGGGAAGTTTTACTGTATCAGCAGTGGTTAGTGGGTGGATGGGCTCAAACAGAAAGTTGTCAAAATGTTAACCTTTTGAAATAGTTAATTTAAAAAGATGTAATTTACACATCATCTCAAGCACAATTAATTAGCCAGTTAATGAGAAATTAAACCTGTACAATCTCCAGCGATCAAGCAGTGCAAGTTCCCAAACATTATCGATACTGTCAGCTTCATCTTCTGGCATATAGCCTGTAAGCTTCAACTGTTTCTTTACCATTTTTCGTATCCTATCCTTTGTTTCCTTGGTTTGCTATTTAAAAACAGTAAAGAGTCATTTACTACAATGAGAGCTAGCAATAAGTAGTTCATCAGTGTTTCCAGTGTGTATGGTCTCACCAAACATTTTGAGAAAAATCTATGGCCCTTAATAGTGCAAGTGGCATTTTGATACCAGGACCAGCTTCAGAATGGCTGCAACTGAAGCACTAAATTATAACTCTGAATACTGCACACAGCTAGAAGAGATTTACCATTTCTTGTTAAACCAAGATCACTGTTCAGTTGAAATTAGCCATAAGCCATTTATCTCAAAAAGAACCTACAACATAAAATAGGCCTTTAAAGCAACCAGTTGATGTTAGCCTTTACATTGCATCAGAATAAATAATTTGAATCACTTTTATCACCCTGTTCTCATATTCTTTCATTTCCTTTACCTTTAGCTAGCTCTCTAATCTGTTCTTTAATATTGACAGTTTCTGACTCAGCTAGCAATCCTGACAGTAAATTCCACAGCCTCTCAATCATCTATGCAAAGAGGATTTTTATTTCCACTGTCTTAAATCTCAACTTTATATCGACAGTCTCCAAGTCATGACGCCAAGCTACTGGAAATAATCTGCTTTTGCCTACTTTGGACTATCTTCACAATTCTAATGGCTTTTTCTGTCCTGTATATTCTAGAAAAGCTGTCCAACTATGTTGAAAGTTAGTTTGGTTTTATGAACTAAGACTATTGCAGCAAGCTTATTGTGGACAGCAGAGTGGCTCAATGGTTAGCACTGCTGCTTCAGAGTGCCTGGGACCTGCGTTTGATTCCAGCCTCAGGAGACTGCCAGTTGGAGTTTGCACATTCTTCCCATGTTTGAATGGTTTTCCTCCAGGTGCTCCAGTTTTCTCCCACAGTCCAAAGATGTGTAGGTTACGTGGATTAGCCACGGGGAGGTGCATGGTTACAGGGATAGGGTAGGGCGTGTGTCTGGGTGGGATACTCTTCAGAGGATCAGTGTAAACTTGATGGGCTGAATGGCCTGGTTCCACACTGTAGGAATTCTATTCTATGATTTGTCACGTTGACATACTGCATTTGCAGTGGAACAGCTTCGCAGCAAAAATTCTCCTGCTTTTTTTTCTGTATTAATTAGTTGAGAATTTTCTCCCAAAGAAGGTTTGGCCCTCTGATATCAATAGAATACTGCCTCTTTTTTGTGGTGGGCTTAGAGAAGGGTTACAGCAAGCTGTCAGCTTTCTTACTGGGATTCTTATCACTATGGGGCACAATTACCCATTGACTTACAAAAGTGCAAGAGTGGGGAGCACAGCCGTAGCTCCCTCAAGAAATAACCAGGAGTCAAATTCTTCAATGCAATTTCAGACAACATTTTCACTATTACAATCTTAAAATCTCATCATTTTTAACATAGACATTTATATCAACCAAAAAATCATAATGGTTATGGATTGGTGTTAACATCGATTTTCTGCCTATTAGAGCATCTTATTTGCTCAGTTTATCTTGGAGAGAAAGAACTGGATTTACTCACTCATTCACACTTTAAAGGAACATAGTTAAACAGCATCTCCTGAAAGTGCTGTTATATTTTGGGAACAAAACCTTTCTAATCCCATCTAAATGATATGCAATTATTATTTGTGCTGACCTCAGTTTACATGAGGTTGGTTGCAATCCATGCAGCCTTGTTCGGTTTATTTAACAGTAATCCACAGCTTTCTTACAAATCCC
Source organism: Stegostoma tigrinum (assembly GCF_030684315.1). Taxonomy (NCBI): domain Eukaryota; kingdom Metazoa; phylum Chordata; class Chondrichthyes; order Orectolobiformes; family Stegostomatidae; genus Stegostoma; species Stegostoma tigrinum. The sequence continues at coordinate 21,204,880 of NC_081355.1, read as the reverse complement.
TAAGATACCCCTACCCATCATCACTGGCTTGGGTGTCATTGCACAAATACACCGGGCAGCATGATGACTCAGTGGTTAGCACTGCTGCCTGACAGTGTCAGAGACCCAGGTTTGATTCCAGCCTTGGGTGACTGTCTGTGTGGTGTTTGTACATTCTCCCCGTGTCTGCGTAGGTTTCCTCCTGCAGTCCAAACATGTCCAGGTTAGGTGGATTGGTCATGGGAAATGCAGGGTTACAGGGATAGGGTTGGGGGGTGTGGGGTCTGGGTGGGATGGTCTTGGGCGGGGGATGGCGTGAACATGATGGGCCGCTTCCACGCTGTAGGGATTCAGTGATGATAAGAAATGGGAACTTTATTCAGATGAAGAAACAGCAGTGGTACATACATTGAAGAACATACAAATCAGCCAATGCATTGCAGTAAACCTCCCTGTCACTATGGAAGATTAGTAATACCTCAGTTGTCTGGATGGCTGGTTTGGTGATGCAGAATTATGGCAACAGCATGTGTTCAATTCCTGCACTAACTGAGGTTACTGTGAAGAACTCTCCTCAACCTTGCCCCTTGCCTGAGGAGCGGTGACTCTCAGGTTAAACCACCACGAGTTGTCTCTCACTAATGAAACAGCCGCCCTACGATCCAGCAGGACCATGGCAACAGCATTTTTACTAGGTCTATTCCCTCTCATTCTCTATAGGTACCTGATTTTGGAGTAAAGTGCAGTCCCATATCTCACTTATAATTGGCTTGAGAAATTCAAGAATTTTTGAACTCAAACTGTTTAACAGTAAATGCAAGATAATAAAGTGTGAAGCTGGATGAACACAGCAGGCCAAGCAGCATCTCAGGAGCACAAAAGCTGATGTTTCACCTCTCTGATGAAGGGTCTAGGCCCGAAACGTCAGCTTTTGTGCTCCTGAGATGCTGCTTGGCCTGCTGTGTTCATCCAGCTTCACACTTTAATATCTTGGATTCTCCAGCATCTGCAGTTCCCATTATCACTAACAGTAAACGCAAACTATTTGTCAAATATTCACAGAATACTGATGTAACACAAAAATAAATTCAAATTGAAACATACCAGGAAAAAATGTTCTTTACACCGTACAACATTAAAATATTCTCTTCGAGATTGTCATGGCAAGGCTGGAGATTCACATCAAATAACTTAAATAAATACTATTTACTTGGTTAGAACAGAGATCTGTACAGCACAGGAATGGGGCCTTCAGCCCATGATGTTTTGCTGAACATAATGCCAGATTTAAACTAATCCCTTCTCCCTGCCCTTGCTCCATATCCCTCCATTTCTTGCATATTCATGTGCTTATCTAAAAGCTCCTTAAATGCCTCTATTGTATCTGCCTCCACCACCAGCCCATGCAGCGCGTTCCAGGCTCCTATCACTCTCTGTGTAAAAAAACTTGCCCCTCATCTTTGAAATTCCACCCGCCCCCACCCCCCCCCCCCCACCTTAAATGCACATCCCCTTGTATTAGACATTTCAATTCTGGGCAAAGATTCAGACAGTCAACCCTGTCACTGCATTATGATTTTGTAGACTCCAATCAAGTCTCCCCTCAGCCTCTGCCGCTCTAGAGAAAATAACCTGAGGTTTTCTAGCCTCTCCATATAGCTCAACTCTCAAATCCAGGCAGCATTCTGGTAGACCTCTTCTGCACCCTCTCCAAAGTCCTCACATCCTTCATGTAATGTAGCAACCAGAATTGAACACAAGTGGTAAGAAAAGGTTACCCAAAATTCATTACATCACATTTTCTGAAGTTCTCAAGCAGCTTCTGTTAGCTGCTAATACAATACTAAATAAGAAGCTAGTCAGTACAAATTGTTCATTTCTCTTACTATTTTACGATTATCTGACCATTCTTAAAAGGTGTGTGAATTGATACATCTGCCTGAAATTTGCTGAAACTCTGGATGTGAGTTTGTTCGCTGAGCTGGAAGGTTGGTTTTCAGACGTTTCGTCACCATTCTAGGTAACATCATCAGTGAGCCTCCGGTGAAGCGCTGGTGTTATGTCCCGCTTTCTATTTATCTGGTTAGGTTTCCTTGGGTTGGTGATGTCATTTCCTGCTTTGGCAATGCCATTTCCTGTTCTTTTTCTCAAGGGTGGCAGATGGGCTCCAAATCAATGTGTTTGTTGATGGAGTTCCGGTTGGAATGCCACGCTTCTAGGAATTCTCGTGCGTATCTCTGTTTGGCTTGTCCTAGGATGGATGTGTTGTCCCAATCAAAGTGGTGTCCTTCCTCATCTGTATGTAAGGATACGAGTGATAGTGGATCATGTCTATCACTAGTATCCTTACATACAGATGAGGAAGGACACCACTTTGATTGGGACAACACATCCATCCTAGGACAAGCCAACCAGAGATACGCACGAGAATTCCTAGAAGCGTGGCATTCCAACCGGAACTCATCAACAAACACATTGATTTGGAGTCCATCTACCACCCTTTGAGAAAAAGAGCAGGAAATGACATCACCAACCCAAGGAAACCTAAACAGATAAATAGAAAGCAGGGCATTACACCAGCGCTTCACCGGAGGCTCACTGATGACGTTACCTAGAATGGTGACGAAACGTCTGAAAACAAACCTTCCAGCTCAGTGAGCAAACTCACATCCAGAACCTCAACCTGAGCTACAAATCTTCTCAGAACTCGATATGCTGAAATTAAACAGACAGGAACTGATAGACAAAGTACTAATGTTAAAAAGCAGACCTGGCTTGTTTACCAACTCTGTTGTAGCTTTTCTATTTATGGTTAATTCAACATCTATGTGTTTTACATCAGACACATTCTTGAATACTTGGGAGCTATAAAAGACTTCAAACTAAGATCCAAAGCATTCTCACTGAATGAGAATTTTTGATCCCCACAATGGCTCTTGAGACAGACTTATTAAAGATTGCATGCTGGGTCAGGAAGCACATGGAGGCATTATTAACGTTAGCCAATTGGTATGCTGATGTTTATGCTGTCTGTATAATTTTGCCATTTGCATTATATCTTCAATAAATCTCCCAAAAATGTAACCCCACCACACAGAAAGCAAGGGTAGCAGGTGCATAGTCATACCGTAACTCCTGGTTCTCTACATCATCCTTAATTGGACATTTCCTTCACTTCACTATTCCTTCTCACCACTAGGTCAATATCACAAACGCCCTTACCTAACAGCCTTGAGTGCTCCCTCTCCACACAGACTGCAGCGGTTAGCAGAGACAACTTACTACTAGATTTTCAAGTCATCAACATTGATTCAGTTGAGAGCACACTTTGATCTGAGTGAGAAGCTTGTGGCTTCAAGTCCCACAGCAGGGACTTCAGCACAAACCCTGATTGGATGCTCTAATGCAATAACATTGCAGTGCCACATTGTCAAGGGTGGCCTTTCAGTTGAGAGGACCAGACCGGCCTTTCAGGTAGATGTAAAATATCCCATGTTGCTGATTTGAAGCAAAGTGTGGGAGCTTGGCCCTATCCTGGCTAATCATTATTTCTCAACTAGCATCAATTAAATAAATTGTCTGCTTTTAGGGTCTGACTGTGTGGAAATTGGTAGTCATAATTCCAATAGTGTAACAGGGACTATTCTTTAGAAACAGTGTTCATAAGCTTCTGAAGGGTATTATCTAAACACAAGTTCTTTCTCTTCAAGGAGAACTAAGACTGGTTAATAAATGCCAATGATAAATACCCCAAAACAAAGATTTTTTAAAAGCGTACCTCCCATTCACCATCACTGTTACTCTCAGCTTGAGATCTGGAAAGGAATGCAGTGCCTTTAGTTTTAAAGGCCAGAAACCTATCCTGGATTTCAGCCAAACGGGCAGTTGCATTCTTCACTTGTTTCTGAATGTCTTCGTCTTCAATCATTCTGTCTGCCTCCAACAGCTCAGCCTCCTCAGTCACTTGAATTAGCTCGTCATCATCTTCCTCTTCAGCCAGGTCACTGGAAGTTCCTGAAAGTATTTAGGTAATTTATCCCTTCATGAAGGAACAAAAATATTATTTGCAACAGAAAACAAAACAAAGCACAAACCTGAGCTGCCAGAGGAATTGGTGGAGGCCGGTATAATTTAAAAGGCATCTGAGTGGGTAAATGAATAGGAACAGCTTAGAGGCATGTGGACCAAATGCTGGAAAATAGGACTAGATTAATTTCAGATATCTGGTCGGCATGGGCAAGTTGGACCGAAGGATCTGTTTCTGTGCTGTACGCCTCTATGACTCATGACAAAGCCAAACAACAAGTCATCAGATCTAGCAGCAACTTAGGAGCACAAAAGCTGACGTTTCAGGCCTAGAAGGGTCTAGGCCCGAAACGTCAGCTTTTGTGCTCCTGAGATGCTGCTGGGCCTGCTGTGTTCATCCAGCCCCACATTTTGTTATCTCGGATTTCCAGCATCTGCAGTTCCCATTATCTCTGATCTCAAGTCAGCAGATCTTGTTATTTAGTTTAAGTAACTGCTCAGGTTATTCAACTGACTGTGATGGACATTCCTCAACCTAAATCACCCATAAAGATCACAGTTGCTCACATTTCAATTTTAAGTTTAAATAAATACCTTAAGGCATTGGAGAAGAAGTAAGACATCCAGCCGGTTGCGCCTGATCTGCCATTGTGAGGGATTATGACTGACGTGATTGAACTCAACTACACTTTTCTGCCTTTCCCCCCACGGCCATTGATTTCCTTATTGATTAAAACCCTGCCTGTTTCGGGCTGGAATATACTTAATGGCACAGTCTCTAGAGTTCTCTGCTGTTAAGAATTCAACAGACTTATTACCCTCAATGAAAGAAAAATACTCATCAATCCTAACTGGGCTACAAAATTTAGATAACACTTGGAATTTTCAATATTACCTGTATCCCACTCCGTGGAGTTTGAGTTTGAATCCTCTTCATCCTCTTCAGGTCTTGAATAATGTTTGGATAAAGATGTCAAATCTGATCTTTCCACTTCTTGAGATTGAGCAGAGGGACCACGTTCAGGATCCAGCTTAAAATATAAAGAACACCATTTTGTTAACCATTATTTTGATTATACCTAGGGATAAATCACATTACTGCTTGACAAAAGTTTGAATCAAATTTACACAAATTATTTATTTTCTCAATTACTGCTAGAGCTAATGCGGCATCAGATTTAAGCTGGACTTAATTTAGGAAGTGTTGTGGTCTGCTGTGTTCTGTCTGGAATGAGCAAATTCAAACTCGATTACTGATGTAATGTGGTGGTGCTGATGTTGGACCAGGATGGGCAAGGTCAGAAGTCACACGACATCAGATTATAGTCCAACAGGTTTATTTGAAATCTGAAAGCCTGTGATTTCGAATAAACCCATTGGGCCATAATCTGGTTTTGTGCGACTCCTGATTATTCATGTCGAAGGTCTCAATGTCTGGTAGATATCAGACTTTGAACCAGCACCTAAAACAAAAGATTATATGGTCATATCACATTGCATGGGGTTTTGTTCCATTCAAATATTTGCATCCTGTTGAACTGATTCAATTTGATTTGACTTATTATTGTCCAATGTACTTAGGTACAGTGAAAGTTTTGTTTTGCATGCAGTAAAGGCAGATCATACCATACAAAGTGTATTAGGGTAATAGAACAGGGAAAAGAATACAATGTTACAGCTGCTGAGAAGGTGCACAAAGAGTGAGAGGTATATATACTATATATACTTGCTACTTGTACCCCAGCCTCTGTAGTTACCTGATATCGCTCATCATCACCATCATCATCTTCTTCCTCATCCGACAGATCACTGCGACTCCCTAAAAGATATCAACACTTAGTAATTACTGTCTTGATCAAGACAAAAAAGAAGCTCTCAGTAGAAGGGAGAATATTTTCTTCTTTATTGATAATAAGCACCAAACAAGATATTCATAGAAATACAAACTGAAAATCCTGGTTTGCAATCCAAAGTGATGCCAACAACAAGGGTTTAATTTGCACATTGGCTGCGGTTACCATAAAGGACTCTTCTTCTTAACCTCTCCCCTCACTGGAAGCCTGGTGACCCTTAGGATAAACCATTACCAGTTGTGCCCCTCTCTCTAATGACAAAGCAGCTCTATGGTTTGGCAAGACTGTATCGAATTTAGTATGTTTACTTACAACTATTTTTAAATTTCGAGAAAAAAAAGTTAGAATTTTTGATATTACCGGTCTCTGCCTCCATGGCATCTAAGTCCATTTCCACCAGATCCCTTTCTGTCCTTTCCTCTGACGTTGTTGATCCAAACATGAAATAACAACCATTTGTAGGTAATATTCCTAACCAATCCAGTATGTCATAACAACCAGCGGAACGATCTTCACAGGTCTCCTTAAAATGTAAATAATACCTATTTAACAATTGTTCTGATCGTGGACAAGAGTAATTCAGAATATCAGTTATTGGTTGGTAAATGTTTTAATCAAAGCTGTGCTTGAGTTAATTCTTTGCTTCGTTGTTACTCGAACTCACAATGATCAAATATCAGCCTATGATAACAGTCAAAGGGGTGACATTATTAGGTCCAGCAATGAGTAAGGGGACAGCTACTGAACAAAGAGACGTTGGAGTGCAGGTTCACAGTTTCTTGAAAGTGGAGTCGCAGATGGACAGGACAGTGAAGAAGGCATTTGGTATGCTTCCTTTTATTGATCAATGCATTAAGTATAGGAAATAAAGATGGAAAATAGAAATTGCTGATGTGTCTGGGACAATGTGTCTAAGCTGGGAGATTGTGAGTATGTTAGGCTGTTGCTTTATTATACTGTTAGATAGCTGTCCCGATGATGGCACTAACTCCCAAGTGTTGGGAAGGAGGATTTTGTAGGATTGACAGGGTATGTTTGTCGTTATCATTCCTGGTACCTAGGTCAATGCCAGGTGGTCCATCTGGTTTCATTCCTTTATTTCTTTCCATCAGCTGAATGATTTGCTAGGCCATTTCAGAGGGTTAAAGGTCATCGCTGTATGCCTGGAGTCATATGTACAGCAGACTGACCTGTTTCCTTGCAATAAAGGACATTCATGACCTAGTTGGGCTTTTATGACAATTGACAATGATTTCATAGTCATTGCATTTCATAGGCTTTTAATTGCAGGTTTCTATTGAATTCAGGTTCCACCATTTGCCATGGGTTGTGTGGGTTCCCTGACATTACCTCGATCTTTGGATTGCCAATCAAGTGATAATACCATTAGGCCTTGTCTATCACCAAACATAACTTTGTTCAGCTTTTATAAAATGCCTTGTGATGTTTTACTAACTATATCTCTTGCATAAATGTGTCAGCATTTACCTATTTCGGATTAAGTACACTTGACTGCTAAAGTCTACTAACAGTACATTTTTCCAACTACTGAAGACAAGACTATGCAATATCATGTGGTACAATCTATTTAATCAGGACAGTGACAGTGTTCCATGTTCAGCTCGAGGATGTCACGAGACCCAAATGTTGGGCAGGTAGCTTTCTAAGGGATGCACAGTGCAATTATGGGAGCAGTCAAGAAACATCTTTTGCAAAATGCTTCTTTAAAATTATGATGCAAGCAAAATTTAACAGCAATACAAAAAGTCTAACTTTGACGGGAATCTAATAACCTTGCCGGTGAATACTGGACAATGCAAGAGAATCTCTTCTCAGTTGCAGAATGAAAAACTCACGAATGTGGAAGTGGTGGCTGTGGGTACAATTACAATGTTTAAAAGACATTTGTATAAGTACATGAATAGGAAAGGAGGGATACGAGCCAGGAGCAGGCAGGTGGGACTAGTTTAGTTTTGGACTATGTTAGGCATGGATTGGTTGGACTTAAGGGTCTGTTTCTGTGCTGTATGACCTCCACCTCTTCCCTTGGTGAACTGTTGAAGGGAGAAAACCTGTCATCAATTAATGAGAAGGAGTGGGAATAAAGGATGGAGATAGGGTGGACGGTGAGAGCCTTTTTCCTTGGATGGTGATGGCTAGCACAAGGGGACATAGCTTTAAATTGAGGGGTGATAGATATAGGACAGATGTCAGAGATAGGTTCTTTACTCAAGAGAATGGAATGCCCTGCCTACAACAGTTGTAGACTCACCAACTTTAAGGGCATTTAAATGGTCATTGGATAAACATATGGATGATAATGGAATAGTGTAGGTTAGATGGGCTTCAGACTGGTTTCACAGGTCGGTGCAACATCGAGGGCTGAAGGGCCTGTACTGTGCTGTAATGTTCCATGTTCTATGTTCTTTATGCACATCTGGACACATACCATTCCCAGCTGAAGACTCTGCATGTGATTTGTAGAAATGTATTTGGATAAAGAATACAACTGAAGTACGCCATTCTCACTTGCAGCCAATGATGCAGTTAATATTTCAATGTCACGTTGAATCACTTCTCTTTCTTCAATCAGCTGCAGGAATAAAAGAGTACAACTCAGCTTAGAGGTAATATGTGACCAGTTCTCTGGATTGTTTGTACCTCATTTACATTAATGTTTTCACTATTCCATATGCCAAAGTGATCATTTGATAAAGTTACATAAAGCAAGAGCTCATGGTATGGGGTTAACAGATTCATGTCAATAGAGGATTAGTTAGCTAACAAAAAAAACCAGGAATGAACAGGTTCATTTTTGGATTAGCAAGCTGTAATCAGTGGAGGGCTACAGGCATCAGTGCTGGGGCCTTAGCTATTTCCAATCTGTATCAATGATTTGGATGGAGAGATGAAATGCACCATTGATAAACTTGCTGGCGACACAAGGTATGTAAGAAAACAGGTTGTGAATTAAATAGGTTAAGTGAGTACATAAGATTTGTCAGTTTGAGTATAATCTGGGAAATGTGAATTTGTCTTCTTTGGCAAGAAGACAAAAGTAATGTACTATTTAAAAGGAGGAAGCAGTATTCTGTAGAACAAAAGGGTTGGGTGTTCTGGTATATGGATCACAAAGTTAGCATGCAAAGCAAGTGATGAGGGAGGCAAATGCAATGTTGTTGCTTATGACAAAGGGAACAGAATATAAACATATGGAAGTTTAGCAATGGTTGTGCATGATCTCTGTCAGAAATCACACGATACCAGGTCAGAGTCCGACAGGTTTATTTGAAAACACAAGCTTTCGGAGTCTCACTCATTCTTCAGGTGTTAGTGAGAGAGGTAGTATCAGACACTGAATTTATGAGTAAAAGATTAAAAGGTTCACACCATAGATGAGGATATATTAAACAAGCCCGAGGTGCTGTTTATTTTTAAATAGGTTACAAGGTTTTAATTGAGTAAAATGTGTATGTTTCCCCGAATTCCTTTCAAGTCATGGTCCTGAGACAACTAAAGGTTATTTTTGTTCAAAAAGCACACAATTTGTAGACAGTCAATATGGCATTTAATAAATTCCTACTTTAGAAATAAAACCAGTCTGACTCCAAACTAAAACACAAACAGATTCTAAAAAATGTCTCACACCCAACATGCATTGTCTGACCTAAAAGGTCACCTTTTTACACTGATAAAACTATTAGTTTTCTCAGAACTATGATTTGAAAGGAATTTGAGGATTTACATATACGCATTAATCAATTAAATCCTTCTAACTCATTAAAGATTTAACAGGATCTTAGGTTTGTTTAATATATCCTCATCAATGGTGTGAACCTTTGAGTTTGTCCACCCCAGTCCAACACCATCATCTCCACATCAATGCACAGGATCTTGGTGAGATGGCATCTATAATACTATCTAGTTTCAGTTTCCTTCCTGAAAAAAAAGGATATTGCGTGAGAAGCAATTCAGAGAAGGCTCACTTGACGGCGTTATTTTATCAGGAAATATTGGGCTGCATCCACTGACATTTAGAAGAAAGAAAGCTGATTTTATTAAAATATATAAGGTGGATGTTGAGACAAGAATTCCCATTACGGGACAGAATAGAACTAGGGGGCACAGTTTGAAAATAAGAGCTACTTCCTATAAGGCAGAAACATGGGGAAATACTTTCGGAGAATCATTAGTGTATGGAACGCTCTTCCCTACGAGCAGTAGATACTGAGTTCCTGAATATTTTTAAGAACGAGTTAGATAGATTCCCAAGGATATAAAAGAGTATGGCTAAGAATAGGCTAACAGCATTGAGACCACAGTCAGGTCAGTCACACATTATCAAGTGGTGCAGCAGGTGCCTGTGGGGTGAATTACCTACTCCTGCTCCGCATAAACATTTCCGTATGATCGTAGCACAGAAGATGAAGGAAGGAATTTAGTACAAATAATCAAAATAATGATGGGTTTCTAACAGAATAACATAAGGAGTAATAGGAAGGTCAGCAAGAAGAAACAGATGTAAGACAGATAGCAAAGGAACTGGAGGGAACAATGAAGTTTTTTTCATAGAACACGTGATTGTGATCTGGACCGAATGCCTGAAAATGTGCTGCAAGTAGATTCAATACTAACTTTGAAAAGGCAATTGGTTAAGTATTTGAAGAGGAAAAGACAGCAAGGGTGCAGGAAAACAGCAAGCGGGCAGGATTCACTTGATGGCTGTATGGAGCCAAGGCACATATGATGGTTCCCTCTGTGCTGCAAGATTCCACAATTACTTGATCAAATCAGAAACAGTGTCCCGAGCCTCAGAGCAATCTCTGATCTAAAGGTTCAGGGTTGTTCAAGTGTGACAAAGTATTCTCTTCGCTTTAGAGAAGCAGTCAATCTCCACTTGGCTGATCCTGTACAATTTTGCAGCTGACAAATGCAAACCAATACTATTCCATACTATACAGTGTAATATCAGAGATAATAGGAACTGCAGATGCTGGAAAAGCCAAGATAATGAGGTGTAGAGCTGGATGAACACAGCAGGCCACGCAACACCTTAGGAGCAGCAAGGCTGACGTTTTGGGCCTAGACCCTTCATCAGAAATGCTCCACACCTTGTTATCATACAACAAAATATATTGGAACACCAGTGGGGTGGAGGCACAGAAAAGGGTAGGATACTGCTGAATTTGGAGCTAAATCAGGGACCTAAACTAAAATCCCTCCAAGCCTCGAATGCACATTTAAGGGCTGTTCTGAGCTCCCTTTGGATTCCCATTAGTGGGGATGTGAAGTCCAAATGAACAACGACTCCTGATAACAAGGTGTGTATCTGGATGAGTATAGCAAGCCAGGCAGCATCAGAGGAGCAGGAAAGCTGACATTTCGGGTCTGGAACCTTCTGCAGAAATGGGGGAGGGGAAGGGGGCTCTGAAATAAATAGAGAGGGGGGAGGCGGTGATACAAGTTAGATGGTGGAGCAGATAGATGGAGAGGAGGAGGACAGGTCAAGGAGATGGGGATGAAGTCAGTAAAGGTGAGTGTAGGTAGGGAGTTGGGATGGGGGTTGGTCAGTGAGGAGGGAGGGGCGGGTAGGCGAGAGGGAAGACGGACAGGTCAAAGAGACGGGAATGAGGCTAGTAGAGGTGAGGAAAGTGGGGGTGGAGGTTGGTCAGTGAGGTGGGAGACTCGGATAGGTGGGAGAAAAGACTGACAGGTTAAGGAGGCGGGGATGAGAGGGGGTCTGGTCTTGGGATGAGGCAGGGGTGGGGAGATTTTGAAGCTTGTAAAGCCCATATTGAGACCATTAGTTTGTAGGGGTCCCAAACAAAATTTGAGGTGCTGTTCCTCCAGTTTTCAGGTGGCATCGTTGTGGCTTCTACCTTCTATCACCACCTCCCGCTCTCTCTATTTATATCAGAGCCCCCTTCCCCTCCCCCAGTTCTGGAAAAGGATCCAGAACTGAAACGTCAGCTTTCCTGCTCCTCTGACGCTGCTTGGCGTGCTGTGTTTATCCAGCTCCACACCTTGTCATCTCAGACTCCAGCATCGGCAGTCCCTACTATCTCCAAACAAAGTCTCCTTCTGTGCCACTGTGACTTGATGGACTGAATTTCGTTAAGGCAGCAAGGATTCTGTTGGCAGCCCAAGAAGAGGTTTGTGGGTCTGAGGATAGGGTATGGTTAGGGAATGCAAGTGATATGGCCTTAGAGCTCAATCAGCCATGGTGGTAGCTTCCAGCCTGCCATGACATTAAAATACTGCTACACATGTCAAATATATAGCCACACATCCCCAACACAAAGAGAGATAGAGTGAATGAGGGAGAGCAGATGAGGGGCAGCAGAGGAGGGGGAGTGGAAGAGAAAGACGGAGAGCAGGACCGGTAATTTAAGGCACCTTGCTGTACACAAAATATTTGTTGCATTCCCTGCATTACCAATTGTAACTACACTCAAATACTTGCTGTGAAGTTCTCTCGGAGGCTTTACCGAGGTTTTCGAAGACCTGGTACAAATGCGAGTTCTGTGCCTAGTAGATGCACTTGACAGAAAGACACGTTCTAATGCCAGTTTGCATTTTAATTTTGTTATGCACTCAGTGTTTGCAAAATGAGCACACCCCTCAACTGAAAACATTCAACTTGTCAAACTCACCACAGTTTGTGCACCTTTCAAATATCCTGGCAGATTTTTCCTGAAGGTATGCTGCTTTCTTAGCGTGTGCATAGAAAATCTGGACAGTGATCTATTACTGCTCCTTCCTCCAACTCTGACCAGCCCAGTGTCCAGAAACTTGAGGATCCCTAAAACGGCAGGTCACTTCATTTGTAGACTCAAAAGACAATTAACAGTTCCTTAGTCAACAACGAATGACATTTCAAATACTGTTTGACATGAAATTGGCAATTAGAGACAAAATAAAGAGGGATCTTCACCAAACCTCTTTGGAAGTGAGGAAATTTGCCAACTGCTGTGTGACTCAATGACACTATAATTGTATCCAAACTGGTCTACTCACTTTTAACTGCCCTCCAAAATGATCCAGAAAACTGTTCAGTTGCATCAATCTCCTGAGGAAACTAGGACTGGACAAAAAAAAAACACATGCAACCCCATCCAGGAACATGAAGAACAATAGGATGTGGAGCATGGAAGATCTCTACACCTGATTTCCTGCCAATTCCCCTACTACCCCTTCCCCAATTCATCATGTGTGCTCTACCTGAAAGCAGGTCCTTGGCTCATTGCCTGCTGACACTTCACCCTGAACTGTGTTTTTTAATTGCCTCCCACTCTCAGTGGCACGGCCCATGTCTCTGTTGTGACTGTAATGTGCCTAGTCTGGTGGACATCCTAGCTGTGAGATCCCCAGTTGGGGATGTTAACCTGGCCCAATCAGGGAGCCATGGCTGACAGGAATGTTAGAAGTTCTGTCCACTCTGAGAGCTGGCAAGCCAGACCAGTGTCAAGTGCATTTAAATAAAGGATAACTTCATCACAGGCCTCAGTGGAGTTATTTCAGTCTCCAATGAACTAAAATGGGTAATCAAACTCATGCTGTTGCATTTATGCTGAATCCCATCCCTCCAACCTCCCAAGCAGAAATGTCACCAGTACCATAGTTCGCCATTGAAATTTTCGCTCACTTACATTCCCAGTATTTCGAGCCTATTACATGGTCCTGCCTATGGGGCTCACAGTCCAAGAATTATTAAAATAAATCAACAACAAGAACTGAATTGACTTGTCCATTTTCTTCCTTTGCTATTTTAAAATTTGTATCATCTTCAGAGAGGTGAATTGGAAGGACTACTTATTCATGCTCCAAAAAGGGAACAGAATTAACACAACCAACAAGTTCACTGAGAAAACCCTTTATAATTAGTTGTGTATTGATCCTGTCTCAGTACTCATCTAGTGTGTGAAATCATGTGGTCCTAAAAATCTCCATCGAGCTTGGGTTAGTCAGCGGCTGAAACATAACATTGAATTCTGGCCAATGCTCGCTGAGGAAGGATATAATAGAAGAAATGCATCACAGATTGATCAGAATGATTCCAATGGTTAAAAGGGCTATACAGTGATATCAGTTGGCATATACTAGTTTTGTATTACCTGGCATTCAGAAAGCGAAGTGAAGGTGTTCTAATATTACATCAGTGATTAAAAAAAGGGCTACTGATTTTCAATTCCCGTAACCTGATTTTAAGACATCCAAGAACTGAAATGGTTCCAGAGGGAAACATGTAGGTTTACAAACGGCCACTGCACCCAGCTGACCATGCAAGCTAGCCAATGTGCAGTAGAAGATATTATCTTTATCATATTTTCTTCCGGGTTAGCAGATAATAAAATTTCTCTGCATGTCACTCAGGAAAATCTTGCATTTAGCTCCATATTAATGTAATGGACATTAAATAGCAACATTTACACTACACAGAGGCATAACATAGAACATAGAACAGTACAGCACAGAACAGGCCCTTCAGCCCACAATGTTGTGCCGACCATTGATCCTCATGTATGCACCCTCAAATTTCTGTGACCATATGCATGTCCAGCAGTCTCTTGAATGACCCCAATGACCTTGCTTCCACAACTGCTGCTGTCAACGCATTCTACGCTCTCACAATTCTCTGTGTAAAGAACCCGCCTCTGACATCCCCTCTATACTTTCCTCCAACCAGCTTAAAACTATGACCCCTCATGTTAGCCATTTCTGCCCTGGGAAATAGCCTCTGGCTATCAACTGTATCTATGCCTCTCATTATCTTGTATACCTCAATTAGGTCCCCTCTCCTCCTCCTTCTCTTCAATGAAACAAGTCCAAGCTCAGTCAACCTCTCTTCACAAGATAAGCCCTCAAGTCCAGGCAGCATCCTGGTAAACCTCCTCTGAACCCTCTCCAAAGCATCCACATCTTTCCTATAATAGGGCGATCAGAACTGGACGCAGTATTCCAAGTGCGGTCTAACCAAAGTTTTATAGAGCTGCAACAAGATCTCACGACTCTTAAACTCAATCCCCCTGTTAGTGAAAGCCAAAACACCATATACTTTCTTAACAACCCTGTCCACTTGGGAGGCCATTTTAAGGGATCTATGTATCTGCACACCAAGATCCCTCTGTTCCTCCACACTGCCAAGAATCCTATCCTTAATCCTGTACTCAGCTTTCAAATTTGACCTTCCAAAATGCATCATGCTAAAAAGAGCCATCAACCTTTATTGCAGCCTGCTGTGGAAAGTTGAGAACAGGAGAGGCAATTCACCCTTCCTCACCTGGTCATAACAATAATCAAGGTGTATGAAGGTGATTGAAGGAGTTGATACAGTGGAGTGGAGCTATGTCCTTCAGTGTGAGAGTTCAGAAGTAAAAGGGGCATCAACTTAAAATTAACCTGGTTGACATTTGTCCCGCTTTGGTCGGATGGATGATGCGGAATCAGTATGTGCACATAATTGTGATATTGGTAGAAATTGTAACAACAGACAATGCCATACATTAATCAATTATTGCATTGCTCCAACATTTATGAAATGGTAATCAACAGCCTCAACCATCCATCACATATTGGAAACTCTGACCTTCCAAAAACTGATCCAGTGCATGATTTGTGTAGCAGACCACCAATATAGGTGAACCAGTACCAGATTGCCAAATATTCTCATTAGCCAGAAGCACCTTTGCGACTTTCAGTCCCAGGAAAGTCTTCCCTGCAAATCAGAAAATACAACTGTTATTAAAGGATATAAAATTAACTTTGAAAGTGAATCACTAGAGCATGTACTAAGCAGTGTAATATTGTTTTTCCCATCTATGACACCCAAAGCCTGGAGGAGTCCTGATTGGCTGAACGAGCCCAATTTAAATGGGGTGAGGAAAGATATGCAAGCATTAATCCTGCAGCTTATCAATAACAATAACTTGCATTTATGCTGCAGTTTTAATGTGATCACCATGTTGCCTTTCACAAGAGATCCTTTAATTTAATTACAAATAAACATTTGCCAACATACCAGATGTAAGAAATTGCTCATTGTGGGTCTTAAAACAAAAGGGTGTGAACAGAGCTGGTAGATTTCAGCAGTAGGTCAATATCAGTGTGCATATCAGGGAGTGGGATGAACGGATGGAACCCCTTCAGCCAAACCAGATTTCAGCCTTAATATTTCGAGTCCAGTATGACTTCTTCAGAATGAAAGTGTAATACCAAACTCAAAAGATGAACTGTTTTTCTGTTCACAGATGCTGTCAGACCAGTTGAGTTTCTCCAACATTCTCTCTGCTTGGTTAATATTTCCTGTGTCTGCAAAATGTTGGGTTTATTCAGATTCCACATTTCTCTAATTTCAACTAACAATTCCTGTAAAATGGCTGTTGGCTGACTCATATTACCTCTTTTTTCTGTTGGGGATCTAAGGAAGAAGTGCTGGCAACGCTGCTTGATGCAAAAGGTCAAGTCACCTTCAGGGCTGCTCTTTCATTATTGAGCGAGACAGCTGGTGGGAGTTTAACCTGCGGGGTGAGGTTGAGAAGGCGGGACCTTCACGGTAAACCTTGGCCGGTGTGGGAACTAAACCCGTGATGTTGGTGTCACTTTGCATCAAAAACCAATCAACTGCAGCCTCACAGCGCCAGGGACCCAGGTTCGATTTCACTCTCAGGCGACTGTCTGTGTGGAGTTTGCACATTCTCCCGGTGTCTGTGTGGGTTTCCTCCGGGTGCTCCGGTTTCCTCCCACAGTCCAAAGATGTGCAGGTTAGGTGGATCGGCCATGCTAAAGTGCCCGAAGTGTTTAGGGGGTGTGTGGGTTATAGCGGGGTGGGTCTGGGTGGGATGCTTCAAGGGGCGGTGTGGACTTGTTGGGCCGAAGGGCCTGTTTCCACACTGTAGGAAATCTAATCTAATCTAAAAAAACTGTGGTGACCAACTTCCAGAGACATGGTGCTGGACATCTTGACAATGCCATTTGACCCCTATCTGACTATCTGAATTAGGCTTCTGTTCATTTCCAATAGGCCTACTGGCAATGTGAACTCGAGGACCACATGAACATTAGAACTTGCTGCAGTATTAAGTGAGGGGTGTTCTCCCTGGTGTCCACTGTAACATATATTCCTCAATTAACATCAGAGAACAACATTCTCTGGCATTTATTTTAATGTTGCTCTTGGGAGCTTGCTAGGTGCCAAACAGCTGCTGCATTTCGCAAACACACCAGACAGTGCATTTCAGTGGGGCTTCTAGAGTGACAGCGAAAGGTGCTACACAAGTGCAAATCCTATCTATTATGTTATAGAATTCAATCCAAGTGAAACAACTTTACCTGTTCCTGGTGGACCCTGGATAATGGCAACCTCTTTGGTCAGGGCCAACTGCATGGCTTGCATTTGGGATTTGTCAAAGTTTAACTTCTGTATAGAAGGCCATTTTGTAAAATCACGCACATCAAAATTACTACCCAAGTTCAGCAGGTTGGCAGCAAACATGGGCATGTTTGACTGTTTTGCGGTTGGAAGACATTGGTCTGTCATCAAAGGCTCAAGTGTATAGGCTTGACCTGAAGTTAGATATTTGGGTTCTGCAATTTGAGCCTGGCCTTCCACAATGTATTTCTGGAAGGGTAGCTCATTGTCTTTAATCTCTTTAAGGCCTTCCAAAATGTGGCGGTAGGCTTCAAAGTATGCAGTTGTTTCAACCATGAGAAAAGAGTCTCTTGGATTAACATCCGCCAGTTGATCCCGGCTATCTTCGGTGAAATGCAGCGTGATGATGCCTTCTTTCAGTCCTTCAAGGTCCCTGTCTGCCACTGTTGCACACAGCATTGTTTCAAATTTATCTTTGGATAGGCAAAGAAACGACCCAAACAACAGTCGCTTAGAGCTCTCCCATCGAATGGACTTCAGCGGCTTTATGTCAAACTTAATCTGGAAGAAGACACCGCTACGTGTGCATAATGGACCAAGTATATGTGCGTCAAAGTAAATTCTGATATCATCTATTTTGTTCTTTCGTAGCTCCTTCTGGTCACAGGACAACAGCTTGGAAATACCGTCTCTTAATGGGCGAACAAAGTCTTCCCGGAGTAGGCGAAAGTGTATGTCAAGGTATGTGGCAGTATCTGGATATTTTCCAGTGACAATGTTGGGTCTCACATAAGGTTTGTTGATTAAATGAATGTCTTCATAGGTTGGATATATTGAAAGGCATCTAAAGTCTTCCACGTAAGTCCCTTTAAAGTAGGTGTAGGTATCGGATTTCAAATTCCCAAGTCGCTTCTTCTCCTGCAGGTCGGCAACCATAGCCTGCAGGTTCTCGAGGCTTTTCCTGGTTTCGGTTGAGCCAGGGAAACCAATAGACCGCAGGTAATTTGAAGTCGACTGCACCAATGAGGCTAGAAGAGTCACTTCCAAAAAAGCACTCGCAGGGTAGACAGTAATCAGCTGATGGAGCAAGTTTACTATAGAATTAAGGTGAACAGAGTTTTCCAAAAGTGATTTTGTCAATGTTTCTGTCTGAGCACTGACAACAAATTCAGGGAGGATACTTTTCAGAAACATGGAATCCTTGATCAGCTGTAGAAGATAATGTAAATTACTTCGGTTGGACTGGCATTCGAATGTTGAATTGAGAACTTTCAGAAAGGACAAAATGAGGTTTCTTTCAGGATTAGCTTGGTTTAGGAAGTCCTTGAGCCCACTTCTGGGAGAGGCCAGTCTCATTATAACATCTGCTGGTTTCATTATGGCCAACCTTTGGAGCTCTCGGCTGTCTATATTCCACTGCCTGTGTTGAACGGGTTTGCTGGGTAGGGATGCTGAAGGGCTGGCAGCCCGGGACTGTTGGTTGGTTCTACGATTGGACGTGGATGTGTGTTGTCCCTGGGTTTGATTACTAGATTGTTTGTAACTCTGCTGTGAATGACTTTTGTGGGTAGCAGGCTGGTTTGTTCTGCCCATTCCTTGAGAGTGTGGGGATCTACCTGTAATTGCACCATTGGGGAGGGAAACAGAATATTTTGTGTTAGCAGATATGCCATCATTGTTCAATTATGATACTACATTGCTGAGGATGCTCGACACCATTGTGATAAAACCATCAGCTTGATCGGTCATCCAATCAACAACTTAAACATGTATTCCAGCTACCATTCATGAGCCAGTGCTGCACTACGCATTCCTTACAGGCCACAGGAAATCATTAAGACCATAAAAAAATAGGTCATTTGGTCCCTTGAGCTTGCTCCACCTTTCAATAGGAACATGACTGATCTGACATTCCTCATGTCCACTTTCCTGCTCTTTCCTCATAACCTTTGATTCTCCTACCAATCTAGAATTTATCTATCTCAGCCTTAAATAAACAAGGATTCTGCCCCTGCGGGTCTCTGTGGCACACTCTAAAGATTCTCAACCCTCTGAGACAATAAATTCCTCCCCATCTCAGTCTTAAATTTGCACTCTTTAAGTCTGAGTCCATGTCTTCTAGTCCTAGACCGTCCCATGAAGGGGAATATCCTCCAAGCATTTATGCTGTCAAGGCCCTTGAGAATCCAACACGTTTCGATGAGATCACCTCTCATTCTCCGAAACCCAAGTGAGTAGAGTCCCATACTATTTAAACTTTGCTTATAAGACAATCTGTCCATACCATGGATCAATTTAGTGAACCTTCTCTGAACTGCATCAATGAGATAATATAATTTTATGGAGTAATTGTTCACAGTACTCAACAGCACCTTGTAGTTACAGTAAGACTTCCTTACTGTTATACTCCAATATCCTTGAAATAAGGGCCAACATTTCAGTAACCATTCTGATTACCTGCTGCAGTCGTGTGCTAGCTTTCTGTGTTTCATGTGCAAGTACCCCCAACTCGTTTTGTGTTGCAGTTTATGGCAGTTTCTTTTTCTCCATTTAAGCAATATTCTGTACTTTTGTTCTCCCTTCCAAATTGTAAAACTTCATATTTTTTCCACGTTAAACTCCATTTGTCATCTTTTTGCTCACTTACTTAGTCTATCACTATCTCTCTGTAAACTGCGTCCCTCTGCCTTTCCACATATGTGTCATCCATGAATTTTGCGACAGTACACTTACTCTCATGTTACACACGTCAAACTGGCTTATGGATTGAAAAGGGAATCCAGGGCCAGACATCTTTTTTTGCTAATTCAGGATGACTCAGAAGCTTTTCAGAAAAGGACGCATGCGACTGGCTTTGAGATTCTCAACCCTATTCCGGGCTTTCTGATTTTGGGAATGCTTCTTCTCAGGCAAGCAGGCACCCTAACCCTGGGGGCTTCTTTGAGAAGATAGGCCTAACCTACTCCTTCGTGGGGGTCAGACAAGGTTTTCAAAGTATTTGTGGTTCATAGCACATCAACGGTGTCCTGAATCACAGTTTGCATGAGGGAACCTTTGAAATAGGGGTTTAAAATGTCCGCCTTATACCTCACCACAGCCCCCACACCCAGCCATACCAAGATATGGCCAACCCTCAGAAAACAATCCCTGGGTGGGCATAAGGAATCCCAAGCATCACCTCCCATATCCCATTGGTCCCAAGTGTCCGATGCAAGGCCCCTAAATAACCCTCATGTCATGAATGGCACCTCTCTTCCTCTTCATCCAATAGACACGACATGAAAGCAATTAACTTTATAGTAATAGTTGGATGTGTTTAAAAGAAGTTATAAATTAATTATTTTTAAAAGCTTTTCATTGTGTTAAAAAATACTCCTTTCTACTGTAAAGCATTCATCCAGACCTGTTTAGTAAGTTTCAATAACTGAAACTACAAGGTACTTGAAACCAGAGCTGTCAATCAAATTCAGCAGGCCTGGCAGCATCTGTGAAGAAAAAAAATCAGAGTTGATGTTTCGGGTCTGGTGACCATTCTTCAGAACACTGAGGAAGGGTCACCGGACCCGAAACGTTAACTCTGATTTTTCTCCTTCACAGATGCTGCCAGACCTGCTGAGCTTTTCCAGCAACTTTGTTTTTGTTCCTGATTTACAGCATCAGCAGTTCTTTCGGTTTTTATCTGTCAATCAAGTTGCACTGCTGCATCAGCAACTGAATCATTGGCTGAGCCCTCGGTCAAGAATACACAGTGAGGCTTGGAGTTTCTGTTCTAAAAGCAGTGAAGGATTATGAATGGACCACCCTTTTATTAAAAAAAAGTTTTCCTTTTGCACATCAAGCTGCCACTTGAGGGTTCATAGCTTTCAGGTGGTGTGTAGGGGGTGGACAAGCTTAGGAATGGCATAAGCTGCATAAGTTTAGAGGATATAAGATGGCACCGATGGGGCTTGGGATGGGTGAAAGCTGCAGGGCCATGCCATTTTTATTGCTGCTGGGCACAGTTGTTCAACACTGAGGTTGGCCTGTTAAAAAGACACCACCACAGCCAATGTGGCTCCCTTCAAAATAAAAACTCCTCCTGAGTTGGCTCACCCAACTTCAGCCACCGTCTGCCCCTCCAGTGGGACCAGGAATTCCCTCAGCCAGCTTAAGGATGAAAACTGGCTCATTGCTATCATTCTCCTCATTGATGCTGGGTCATAAACTCAAACATGCCCATATAACAGTGTTTGTGGAGAAACATCCACTATACTGTCAAAGAAAGAGCACCACATTCTCCAGGGCAACTAGATGGGTAATAACTGACAGGACTGCCAGTCAGACTCATTGGATTCACAACACCAACTCTGTCTTCTCCCTGTAGATGCTGACAGACCTGGTGAGTTTCTCCAGCAATTGCTGTTTCTGCGTGATTCAGCCCTGACAGTGACATGGATATGCAAAAAACCTCTTTTCTGAAGCAATAGAATGTCTCATTTTAGCTTTGGCCTTTTCGAATTGAAACTAATAGCACTCATGCTATTATGTTGGCACAAAAATAGCAATATTTCAGGAAAACACCTTAAATTAAGAATGGTGCATAGCTTCCATCTGCAACTATTAAACTGGATGTAAGAGTTAAAACTAGCACACAACTGAATCAGAAACTCCATGAAAATGGGACTAATATATCAGAATTATGGGTTATTAAAGATCTCTTTACACAAAAATCCCAAAAAATTTAATTAAAGAACTTTAGCACTTAATTTGTACTCTTTGCTGTGATGCCTGAGACATCATCAGAGGAGTCATATTTGGACTTGAAACATTAACTCTTTTTCTTTGTCCACAGATGCCAATCTTATTGAGTTTCTCCAGGATTTTTCATTTTTATTTCTCACTACTATCTCAGGTGGACATGAAAAATCACGCCAATGGAGAAAGTTTAGGGCGTTCTCCCTGGTGCTGGGGCTTATCCCTCAACCAAAAGAGCTTTACAAATGATCTAGTCATTATCATACTGCTGTTTGTGGAGCATGCTGGGAGTAAAATGATTGCCATGTTTCCCACGGTACAACAAGGCACCACACCAAAAAGTACTTAATTGTAAATACATTAGGACATATTGAATTCATGAAAACCACCACAGAAATGCAAGTTTCTTTGATTTCCTCATCTTACATTATTTTGTAGATTATGGCAAACATTCTGTTAGCGATATTTTAACAATTGCTCCTTTTCACGCTTAAACTTTCAAGTCATATAGCCCACCCTTGCTGACCTTGTGATTTCTGTTGGCGATGGTTATCATTTTCCTTCACGTTTTCCCTGAAAGAATCAAGCAGGTTAGGCTGACTTCCATACAACCAGAGATTTTTTGTATGATGCTCAAACGAGTCACGATGCTCAGACCTATTTTTTGCCGACACGCTCTCAGACCTATTTTTCGCTTGATGTGGGTGCCTACTTCGCTGTCTTTGTCTCTGTCCTGGAATTTAAAAAGAAGATATTGGAGTCTCTGCCAGCAATACCCATCTCACAAGACTAATTTTCAACGTATTTTCCACTTAAACTTTGGTGTTGCAGCTGCCCGTGGCTGAATGGGACAAAATGGCTACTGATTTTTATTTTAGCTGACACAAGATGGTTGAAGAAAACTGTAGCAGATGCAGCATTTCATATTGCTCGGATCATGGCCTTCACAGACAGATAAGAAAATGCCTCTGAGAGCCACAACACAGTCTTGGTAAGATGGGGCTAGAATGCTGACAGTAAGATTGTACTTTTCTGATAAGGATAGCTCAGATGAAAAAAGTCTGATTTCAAATTTCCTACTTTGTTATGAAATAGAATTGGAAAGCTTGACACACCTTAGATAAGCCTTTTAAATAACAATAGCTAGGAAATTTAATTAGATTTCTGGAGGCGGTGAGCCTTGGACGCAGAGATTGGTTTCAATAAACACGCTTGGAGAACCTTGATAAGAACCTGATACCAGCTGGTAGATTAGAAAAGAAGTCTGAGCCCACATTAATCTAGGCTTTTAAGTCATTGTTACTACATATAAATACACTTACATGGGTGAGTTAAAATTATAAAAGCAACTGACCAAATAACATTATGGGATTCAACTGATCTTTCTATAAATAAATGGCTGTGGACAGTGGAAAGAAACTGTTTCTCCATCAGAAGGCAGATTAGAACAATAAAGACGTACAAACAGGTTAATGTCACAAGAGCACCAAGAAACAAATGACATAGTCGGGGTAGGGGGGATTAACCATTGTGAAACAAGAGAATAAACAACTGCCACTTCACAGCCTAATGAACAAGGAAAGAATGACAGAATAAAACCTATAAGACAGGGTGGGAAAGAAGTCATGTCCCCAGAACCTTAAAGAACCCAAAAAGCTTCTTTTCATGACTTGATACAGCTTTAAAACTGCGATATTTAAGAAATCATTACATTCGTTGAATGAACTGTTCTTCTTGCCCAATGTCACATTCTTAATCAGCAACTTAGTGAAAGGCTATTTGTTGATCAGCCATCCCTCTATCATCTCTGATACTGCTGTCACTGTGTGTCAGTCATGGCTCAGTGGTAACTCTCTAGGCTCTCATTCAGAAGGGTGTGGCTTTTTAGTGCAGTGCCACTGTTGAAGATAGAGTCCTCTGGATGAGACAATAAACCTTGCCTCACATCTCATCAGGAACACCCAGAAAATCCCGTGACGCTACTAGAAAAACAGCAGGAGAGTTTTCTATGATATAAACACAGGGATTGTGGGTGAAACTCAGCAGATGTGGCAGCTTCTGTACAGAGAGAAAAACAGAGTTAACATTTCAAGTCTGCAATAACTCTTTAGAACCAGTCTCAAAATGTTAACTGTTTCTCTCTCTGCTACCAGACCTGCTGTTTGTTTCAGATTTACAGCATCTGCAGTATTTTGCCTTTATTGAGAGCTCTCCATGATATGGGGTAACACGGTGGCTCAGTCATTAGCACTGCTGCCTCATAGAACCAAGGGCCTGCGTTTGATTCCACCCTTCAACAACTGTGTGTGTGGCATTTGCACATTCTCCCTATGTCTGCGTGGGTTTGCTCAGGTTTCCTCCCACGGTCCAAAGATGTGCAGGCTAAGTGGATTGGTCATGCTAAATTGCCCGTAGTGTTCAGGGATGTGTCGATTAGGTGGACTATAGGGATGGGTCTGGGTAGGATGCTCCGAGGGTCAGTGTGGACTTGCTGGGCTGAAGGACCTGTTTCCACACTGTACGGATTCAAATCCCAGTCAATATTTATCTCTGGACTAAAAGACAATCTACTTGTGGGTGCTTGCTGTCTGCAAATGGACTTCTAAATTTCCTACACTAAAACAGCAATCACGCTTCAATTGTATTTAATTGGAGGCAAAATGCTTCGGGACAGCTTTAGATCACGAGACAATACTTTTTGATTTTTTTGCAGATTATGGAAAATCGTGCAAGTGTCTGACTTATTAACATTTCAACATTCAACGTGGTTTCTCTTGCTTTAAATTTCCAAGTTACATAGCCCATGTTCTGCTAACCTTCTACTTTCTGCTGTCTTGGTGTCTTATGCTCCACACTGCCTTTTACAGGCAAATCAAGCAAGTTCGACTGAATTCCACTGAACCTGGGATTTCTCACGCGAGACGCAGACTGTTCACGATGCTCAAACCTCGTCTTTGCAGAGGTGTTCTCTGACCTATTTTGCATTTGATGCGGGTGCCTCCCTCGTTGCCCATCTCTCTGCCCTGGAATAAAAAGACAGCTTAGCACATTGGAGACACATATTTCAAAAGGATTGAAGAAGGAATTAAAAATAAAAGAACTCAATTTAAGACCAGTCTAACTTGTCAAGAATCAGCATGGAGGAAGGGATAGAGGCAGGATTTAACCAACGTTCCTGCTCTCAACAGCAACACTGCCAGTAAAGTCAGGCACCACAGCGACCAAAGCCATTGGAAATCTGGATCTTGGGATCAGTTTAAATATTTAAGACTGGAGAGTGAAAGATTTTTGGTGGATGAGGGGATCAAGGAAGATAGAAAAAAGGCAGGCAAATGAGGTTGATACATAACATGATTGTGACCTGTTTGAGAGGCGATCAAGCTCACTGGTCAAATCCTTTGTTCTCTGAACAAAAACCACTGCAAAAGCTCTGAATGCTAAAGCAAAAAAGGATAACAGAATACATGCATTTGGTATAAACCAAAGTACGAAAATAGCAATGTCACTGGATCAGGAGTCTGGAACATCTATCTAAAATTCAACTTATTACGTGTTTAGGTTGCGTAAGAGTTGCATGAGGAATGGGTCAAGGAAATAGCATTAAACCCAGTAAATTGTGTACATTATACCCTACTTTGCCCTTTACTCAACCTGCTTAAATCTCTTGAAGGGGGCAAACAACAAGTAAAACTTCCAAAACAGAAGTTTACATTGTTCACAAGATCCAAGGGGATCATATTTCCTTTGAGGCTCATCCATATCCCCTGTGGCGTTGAAAACACTGGCCTGAATTTGGCAAACGACAGTAAAATTATACAGTGCTCAGTGCTGATCTTGAAGAAAGTTGCCCACAACGATCTGCTGGTCTCTGTGGTTTCTGTTTCAACTTTTCTAAACACGGGGTTACATTCTGACCTGGCTATTGGGACAATATGTCCAGCAACCGTAATATCACCAAGCAGGTGGAGTAGCAGTATTGTTGAATTTTCAGATAACAAGCCGCAATATCAAGAGGTAAGGCTTTGTTATTTGCTTTAGTCCGACAGCAAAATAAAAGATTGGGACATGTACATGGCACTAAAGGTAGAAACAGAAATTGGAAATAAACTTAAAAATGACAAAAATCTATGGCAATTTATTATAGAGTGGAGAATTTTGATATTGCCCAAATAAGTTTGTTAAAGTTTTTAAACAGTTTGTAAGTGTCGGTGAGATTAGTCAGCAATAATTAATGCTTACAATGCAATTAAAAACCCAGTTTACACCTAACTAAATGTAGTTCACTTTTTCAGGGGGCTTTGCAGAGACACTAAAGCTTAAAAAGTGAAAGATCATTTCAAGTAAGTGATTTCCGATGAACTGTATTGAAGGGTCATCACAATCTGAAATATTACTTAAAGGCCAAGTTTTCCAATTTTCAGTTGAAGTGTTTTGCCTGTTCTGCCATGACTCACAGCAACTTTTCTAATGCGACCCTCTCTTCTCCATCACATTAATTATCTAACTGGGATCTTTGACCCTCTTCTCCTGCAATCCACGTGGCAGAAAAGGTGGAAACACTCACTGCTGTTGCTCGCATTCACACCACTAGCCCAGCCGTACACCACATCAGCTGCTGAAAGTCAGGAACTGCCCCTCACACCATGGGACTCATCCATTATGACTCAGAACATGGCCCAGAAAGGGAAAGCTGGCTTCTTGCTTCACCGACAAGAACCTGGTGGTTAGGGAGGCTGGGCGTTGACTACACTGTTTCCTGCTGACTGCCACAGGAGGCCACACAAGTAGACACTGCCACTTGACCCAGATAGTGACCTTGGGTTAAAATGGGCCACCAGCAGTGCAGGAAGAAACAGAAGCTTAGAAAATAGGAGCAGGAGTAGGCCTTTTTGACTGAATGAGCCAGCATTGCTATGTAATATAACAGCTAATCTTCCATCTCAGATCTGCATTCTCACTCTCTCCCCATATCCCTTGACGCATTCAGTGTCTAGGCATTTTATTTTGCTCTTGAACACATTCAGTGACTAAGAAAGTGATGGTCTTCTGTGCTCTTCAGCAGTAAGTGCTACCATCTTCTCTCTGCTGCTTCACACTTTCAGGACTACACTGTCTTATCTCTCCAAGGCTCACAGACCACAACTCTTGTTCCTACACGCATCACATCCCCTCCACAGCTCTCACCCACCTCATCTTCCAAAATCACTAATCCTCCCGGCCCTCTAAGCTTCCTACTCGCTTACTGCAGACACCTCATCATCTCTCCAATAAATCTTCTTCCATCCATTTCCATCATCTTCAATCCCTCCCTTTGTCCTCTGGCAGGGAAAAGCTGCCCCCACTTCTCTCTCAACTGGTATTTCCTCAGCACCCCAATGACTCTTAACTGTAATCTCCAACCATCAAGCTAGGTCCACAATTCAATTGGGTCATGGCTATTAATTTAACTCGAAGCCATTTTCATGCACTATCCTCTTGATGTCATTATTCTCCAGCATTCTATCAATTTCTGTCTTCAACCTACTCAATGATTGTGCTTTCTCAAGCTTCTGAGGCAGAGCTGTTGCTTGAACTTAGCCTCCACATGCTCCATTCAGTGACACTCAAAGAGGACGATGCCTAGATGGATCCTTCTTGTGTGTTCTCAGGCAAACAATTACCGTGCGTCAATGGGAATATTGCACTTGCTACAAATGTTTTCAGGGTGTCCTTGTAGCATTTCCCCTACCCGCCTAATGATCGCTTTCCATTGCGGAGCTCAGAATAGAGCATTTGTTTAGGGAGTCTTGTGTCAGGCAGACAGACAATGTGGTCTGCCCTTTGCTGCCAGTCATAGAGGCACAGGGTCATAGAGTCATGCAGTACAGAAACAAGTCCAACCAGTCTTTTGGAAGATCTAATTCAAGAATGAACTATACAGTAAATGGAAAAGTCCTAGGGAAAATTGATGTACAGAGAGATCTGGGTGCTCAGGTCCATTGTTCCCTGAAGGTGGCAACGCAGGTCAATAGAGTGGTCAAGGCGGCATACGGCATGCTTTCCTTCATCGCACGGGGTATTGAGTACAAGGGTTGGCAGGCCATGTTACAGTTGTATGAGACTTTGGTTCAGCCGCATTTAGGGTACTGCATACAGTTCTGGTCGCCACATTACCAAAAGGATGTGGATGCTTTGGAGAGGGTGCAGAGGAGGTTCACCAGGATGTTGCCTGGTATGGAGGGCGCTAACTATGAAGAAAGGTTGAGTAGATTAGGATTATTTTCTTTAGAAAGACGGAGATTGATGAGGGACCTGATTGAGGTCTACAAAATCATGAGGGGTATAGACAGGGTGGATAGCAAGAAGCTTTTTCCCCAGAGTGGGGGACTCAATTACTAGGGGTCATGAGTTCAAAGTGAGAGGAGGAAAGTTTAGGGAAGATATGCATGGGAAGTTCTTTACGCATAGGGTGGTGGGTGCCTGGAACGTGTTGCCAGTGGAGTTGGTAGATGCAGACACAATAGTGTCTGGACAGGTACATGGATGGACAGGGAGCAAAGGGATACAGACCCTTAGAAAACAGATGACAGGTTTAGACAGAGGATCTCGATTGGTGCAGGCTTGGAGGGCTGAAGGGCCTGTTCCTGTGCTGTTATTTTCTTTGTTCTTTGTTCAGTCCATTCTGACCATATTCTCAAAGAAAACTAGTCCCACCTGCCTGTTCCTATCCCAAATATGTCCAAACCTTCCCTATTCATGTGCTTATCCGAATGTCTTTCAAATGTTGTAATTGTACCACATCCACCACTTCCTCAGGAAGTCCATTCAAGACATGAACCATGATCATATCTGTCTAAAAAATGTGCCTTTCGTCTTCTTTAAATATCTCTCCTCTCAACTTGGAAGTGTGCCCCCTAGTCTTGAAATCTCTCATCCTAGGGAAAAGACAACTATCATTAACTCTATCTATGGCCCTCATGATTTCATAAACTTCCGTCAGGTCACCTTCTCAACTACCTACACTCCAGTGAAAAATGCGCCAGCCTGTCCAGCCATTTTTTGTAACTCAAACCTTCAATACCAATAGCAATGTCCTGGTAAATCTCTTTTGAACCTTCTCCAGATTAACAATATACTTCCAACAACAAGGTAACCAGAACTGAAGACAATATTTCAGAAGAGGGCTCACCAATGTCCTGTACAACCTCAATATGACTTCCCAACTCCTATACGCAAAAGACTGAGCAATGAAGGCAGGTCTGCCAAATGCCTTTTTAACCACCTTGTCTATATGTGACATGAACTTTAAAGAATTATGTACCTAAACCCCTCGGCCCCTCTGTTCTACAACACTACACAAGGCCCTACCTTTAACTGTATAAGCCCTACCCTTGTTTGTTGTGCCAACGAGCAATATCTCACATTTATCCAGATTGAACTCCATCTGCCCCATTTTTCAGCCTATTGGTCCATTTCATTAAGATCACTTTGTAATCTTAGAAAGCTTTCTTCACTGTCGACAATGCCAGCGTCATCCACAAACTTACTAATCACGGTTAGTATATTTTCATCCCCAAGTCATTTATATAAATGACAAATAAAAGGGGACACAGAATCGATCTCTGTGAAACACTGCTGGTGACAGGCCTCCGGTCTGAAATGCAACCCTTCACCACCACTCTCTGTCTCCTGCCATTAAGCCATTTATGTATCCAATTGGTAAGCTCACCCTGCATCCCATGTGACCTAACTTTACGAATTAGTCTACTATGTGAAACTTTGTCAAAGACTTTGCTATGTATGACCAGTGCCTCAATACTGGGGATATTGGCCTGGTAGAGGCGGTTCATGTTGGTACACCTTCCCTGTTAGTGGATTTACATTTTTATGGACCAGACCAAGCCTCTCAAAACATGTAAAGAAAATAGCCCAGACTAACTTTTTTTTGATATGTCCCAGTGCCAGTCCCAGGCATTGCATTCCAGGTGCAATTCAATTGGTCAAACTACCAGGCTAGAAGCAAAACACACTTTATTCATGTGGTATAAAATACAGAGAAAGTAAAAATAGAAGAACTGACTTAACTGTAACTCTATTGATATATTTAACAAAATAATCAACTACTCATTGGCCGATATATAGTAAAATTCCATAAGCAGACTGTTGGCAAAGGCAAAGTTAGTAACATAGACTGTCTCACATGTAAGTCTAGCAGCCGGAAGTGAATCCTAGGTTATAGCTATAACAGAGAAACGAATAAGAGCTTCCACATCCAACTTCAAGATTCCAGCAACTGCTACTGAAAACTAAACTAAATATCCTGGTTCTTAGGGAGCTTGACCCCACCACTTCAGGTTGCTTCTATTGTCCAACTTTAGAAAATAACCCAAGGCCTCACAAGCTATTTACTTCATTGGCTTGAAGCAGACCACTTGGTACCTCTGTCTCAACCTCTCTTCATAAAGAAGACCAAGACAAAATACATTTTTTAAAGCCAATGTATTGTAGCATACAGAATTTTGCAAAGGCAGCACTAGTGATAACTCTCCAGGAATTTGAGATGTATAATGTACATGCTCCTTTTTCTGACGTATGCAGGAGGGTGGAGACCATGGCTGCTCTGTAGAACATAAGCTTGCTGGTAGGGTGCTGCATTCGAGGTCCTAGACTTTGAATGCTCTGTTCTTCAGGCATCCGACTGCTGCACTAGCACATTGGAGTGAATACTGGATTTTGTTGTCAATGTCAGCTCACACTGAGAGGAGGTTCTCAAGGTATGGGAAATGATCCATGCTGTCCAGGGGTTCACCATGGATTCTGAAGGTTGATGGCAGTATCGTGTGGCAGGAGGAGGCTGGTAGAGAACCTTTGTTATTCACAACCAACCAGGAAGTAAATCATGTTTATTTCACACAGTTGCCTAACCCATTCCTTTCCACAATGCTCAAGCAGACAATGGATATATTGGGGGAGTAAGCCACAGTTACTGAAAAGATTGAAGGGATTGAGTTAACTACTTTCCATTGAGACCCTGAAAAGTTGCTAAATTTGGTCTCAGAATGTCAAAATTAAGGGCTGAGGTACCAAGTTACTCCACCAATCAATGCAGCAGTACAGTGGCTCAGTGGTTAGCGCTTCTGTCTCAGTGCCAGGGACTAGGGTTCAATTCCTCCCTTGGGCCACTGTTTCTGTGCAGTCTGCATCTTCTCCCCATGTCTGTGTGGGTTTCCTCTGGATGTTCCGGTTTCTTCGCACAGTCCAAAGATGTGCAAGGTAGGTGGATTGGCCATGCTAAATTGCTAACAGTGTGTAGAGAGAACAGGTAAGGGGGTGGGTGTGGGCAGGATGCTCTTCAGAGAGTTGGTGAGAATTTGCTGGACAGGATAGCCTGTTTCCACACCATAATGATTCTTTGTGCAAAAGCAGACATGTAAAACATTGCCAAGCGAGGACAGAAAGATGTTTCCAGAATTCTCCCCCACTTTCTTGAATGATATTTATTATTTAGGGCCTCCAAGAAAATTGCCCATCATTGATTATCCAGCAAATGGAGTCAGAAAATTTAGAGTCTCTGTTTAAGTAAAGTTTTATAAAGGAACACCTTACTGCAAATATATTTGACACTATCTGAACAAACAATTGTTTTCTGCAACTCATTTTATAGTAATTTTAAATTCAACACCTCATTTATTGTCTTACTACTTCCTGGTAGTCTTTCAAAAGGCTTCCATCAAGTCATGTTTTAAATCTCTAATTTCCAAGTCTGTTCATTAATATAATTCCTGGTTACAGCCAGGGTAATGTTGCCTCTAAAATGTCCTGTAATGGGTAACCTGAGCTATAGATTATAGTGCTGCCGCACCAGCCTTATCACAAGAAGTAGCACTTTCACTTCTAAGTCAGAAACCTTGGAGTTCAAGTCCTAATCTGAAGACTTCAGTGCAACGTTTGGTGCGCTCTAGGGTGGGACTCAGGGAGTGCTGTCCTATAAGAACTGCTGCCCTTCAGATGAGACATGAAACTGAAGCCTGCCTGCTCTCTCAGGTGAATGCCGACAAAACTAAAGTGATACTTGTAAAAAGAAAATTAAAATCTCCCCTTCTCATGTTAACAAGTCTGCTCCATGCTCACCTCTCGACTTTCCTTCAGCACTTGCTCCAGAAGTTTCTTTCTGACCACTTGCCTGGCGGTAGTGATTTCCAAATTTCCTTGGCTCTCTCCCAGGCTGAGTGCCACTGCTAGTTTCAGGCCATTCAGAAGACTGCTGTCTGGAGCTGACAGGGCCGTCAGTGGGCTTAAATACTGAAAAACCCTGGTAATTCCCATGCCTTCTGTCTTGTGAATGCTGCCGGTTTGACCTTTGGCCTCTTGAAGTACTAGGCCTTCTGGGTTGGTCACCTGATTGCTGATGTGCATTATCTGTAGGACATAGTACAACATGGGTTTAATAGATTAATTTTAACAATTTCATTACAAATGTCGACCATTCCCGCCAATCAAAATAAAAATTAATTTAAATATAAAACCGGCTATCAACACCCATCCTCACCCCAAAGTATCTGTCCAGACTGAACATGAGTGGCAGATTAATAAACAGCTCTATCCAAAAGTAACAAACACATTTATTGCTCATCAAGCTTCAGCCAATCCACTGCCACAGCTCATGTGGGCATCTTTCTGCACATGGTATTAGTACCTTAGAATGATATCAGCAAGAATAATTGGTGGCAGTGGATCCACCCAAGACATTCTAGATGATTCCAGTAGAAGATCGACAAATACAAGAGGCATCATTTGAACACTGCAGCAAGCTGAGGATAGAGTATGATAGCAAGGTGGACACTCACACTGACTCTGGACAAGTGCTTTATATCTTAATTACAACCGAAGTTATGCTCCTTCCATGACACCTTCATCAGTTCATCTTTCCTGCCCTCTATTCTATCCCAGGCCTGCTATTTTGACCTCCAACCTTATGCACCTCCAGTTTTCAACAGTTTAAACCCATCACATACCTCCCTTTCTTCAATTCTGAAAAAGTCATTATCAACTTGAAATGTTAACTTTGTTTCTCTCTCTACAGATGCTGAATAACTCTGCTGAATAATTCCAGCAATAAGCTTGTAACATAAAATCTGTTCTTAAATTCAGTTTTACATCATCTAGATGATTTTGCTTTTGTTCTTCAGACAGTTTGCCGATTGCAAATTATTTAAACAAATATTTAGTGTTGCATTCTTGTGAGAGCTTATTCTATGCCAACATTTGCATCCGTTTTAAATGGTATCTTGAAATTAATTATTACAGATTTATAGTATTAAAACTTGGCAATAAGAGACAGTATCTGTTTATTTTACTAATCTGTATTTTGTTTCCCAAGCAATTATGATACTTTGATTTATAATTTCCATGTTTACATGACAGCTATCTGTTTGGAGCTAGAGAACCAGTATGAGAACATTGAAAATAAAACAAAATATCATATTTTAAATTGTGTCTTTTCATGTACAAAAATGTGGCAGTAAGTTTACAACAGGACATGGCACTAAGGTAATTTTTTTTCAACCATTGCATTTTAAATGTCAGCAGAGACACAGTGACTAAATCACTCTAAAAATTAACAGTATTATGCATCTAGCATGATTATCTCATTGGAAGTGAGCATCTTACTGGCAAATAACACACCATTGACATCACTGATAAAATCTAATCTATTGGCCACTGAAAAACTCATTAGGAGCTGACAGGCAGAGTTTGGGTGGGGTTTCCTGGAGAATTACAAGCCTCAACACTTAAAGGCCAGTGGCTTCTGGACCATAACAGTCATGGTTGAGATGTACTCCTTGGCATGGGGGGGGGGGGGGGGGGGGGTGGTTTGTTGGCTGGGGTGGGATGAGTGATGAGTCAGCGATGAAAATTCAAGCATTTCTTTACAGTCTTCTCGCAGGGTGGGAGTTGGAAGGGGTCAGAGTCCAGGACAGCGAGTGTGGCTTTCAGGGACCAGCCCTTTGTCCTCCCATCTATGCCTCAATTGCCCCCAAAAGCCTGTCCCTAACGAGGCAGTTAACCCTGGTTTCCCAGTCAGAAAACTAACCACATTTCTCACCCACTGGGAAGACAGTTAACTGGCGAGGGTAGTTAGCGAGGGGGCCAGTACCACACAAGGGCCAACCTTCCCTATTATTTCTCCTTCTAATCACCTCTCGTACCACCTCCAAGGCGGGGGGGAAATGTCTTATATTTTTTGATGATTGGCTGTTTGGTTTGTTGAAATAAACAAAAGGCAAGATGTAGCATGGCAACACTAACATCCATACATACTTGAAGATTGCAGTGTGTAACACAAGATTTGGATTGACGCTAAAAAAAACTTTTAATTATAGAGAATATTATACTCTAAGCTGCATTCAGTAGTCTGACCAGGGACACATTTAGATGACTGAGGACCTTATGGTATTCAAAATAAAGTCTGGAGCTGAACATAATACCAAGTGTAGAATGTAAATGTAACTGATCGAAGCAGCTAATAGTGTAAAGTCATGTTGTTTGCTGGTTACACAAAAGCAGACTTTTGTCACACCTATTACGTAGTACTGAATCAATGGCAAATAGACTTTGTCCCCATGGGGAGGGTCCAATATCCTCACTGCATTACAATGATACTTAAGCAATAGCTGTTCTGCCATAATGCTGAGCACAGTTCAACTTAGCAAAGATGCAGAAGCAAAGAAGAGCCATCATATGATAAACAATGATGCACAGAAGTCTGATGGAATCAAACATTTTAATTCATGATCTCAGAGTTCAACAACTATCTTCAGCAAACTGGTGAATGGCCTGCATGCAATGGTGATTTCCAAAAACCAGTGATGTGGGGAGTTTGCCCATTTACAGGTTAAAGGTGAACACCAAATACATTTGAAAACTGCGAATGATGCATTTTACGCTTTCCAAGAGTGTTTTTGGTCTGAATTCACACTAGATGCAAAGAATCCAGTGTATTCCAACATATTCTTAATTTAACATGAATAAACTCTCAGAAAACATACCTGTTAGATTGAGTTGTGCACATAACTTCTGCAGGTCCTCAAGCCGTTTGTACATCATTAACTTCAGATGCTCTTTATAAGGTTGAATCTGGTTATCACTGTTAAAAATAAAAAAATTCAAGAACAAAAATTTACATTTATCTAGACCCTTTAACACAGTCAAGCATTGCAATGCATTTCATGCCGATACTTTAACTTATAAACTATTAAATTTCTATGTTTTTCCAGTTCTAATTTTTAAAAATTCATTAACTTACAACACTAACTTCTTCTCTTCATATGCTACCTGACCTACCAAGCACTTCCAACATTTTCTGGTATTATTTCTGTATTCCAGGGTTATGGCTGTGTTTATATTACATAATTGCTCAAATACTATACTGTAGTATAACTTACCTTGGTGCTCTTTGCAACATTGAAACTGGGAGCAAGAATAGGTCATTTGACTCTTTGAGCCTGCTTTGCCACTCAATATGATCATGGCTAATCCTCTATCTCATTGCCATGTTCCCGCTTTCTCCCCATATCCCTTGATGCCTTTAAAATATGAAAAGAAATCTCCCTCTTGAATATTTTCAGTGACTTGTCCTCTACAGTCTTCTATGGCAGAGGGTTCTACAGATTCACTACCCTTCTAATGAAGAAACCTTCCCTCATCTCAATCCTAAATGGCCTATTGCATATGCTGAGACTATGCCTCATAGTTCTAGACACTCCATGGAGGGAAAACATATTCCCTGCATCTAGTCTGTCCATCTGTTAGAATGTTAAACATTTCAATCAGATCCCTTCTAGTAAACACAGCCCCTGTTGAACCAATATCTCCTCGCAGGGCTGTCCTGCCATCCCTGGCAGAGATGCCCGTGAAACTTTATTGTACTCCCTCTCCAGAAAGTATATCCTTTCTTAAATAGGGTGACCAAAACTGCAACAATACTCTCAGGTGTGATCTCACCAAGCCTGTGAATAGCTGCTGTAAGACATCCTTACTTCTGAACTCAAATACTCAAGACAACAAGTCTCATTCAGCAAAGCAGAAACATATTGCAGAGGAATCAATGATGGCAACATTTAAAGTTGCTCATTTTTACTCAAGTGAAGTGATAAAACAGGTTGAGTTGGATGTTTGCCATACAAATAAGGGGCCCGCCCTGTGTCTGAATTGCTATTTGATTAGAACATGGCTGATCCATATTCTAACTTCATCTATTCACCTTATGATATATATGTCACATTGGTTGAAAAGTGTATCAATCAGTTGGAGTTACAATTTTCAGTGCCTCGCAGTCTCAGTAGCATTTCAGGAAGAGACTTCCAAATATCTACTACCATTTGAGTAAAAATTGATTCCTGACATGATCACTAAGCAGATTCATTCCAATTTGGCATTCCACCACCTTATTCTACATTTGCCACCAGAGTAAATATTTCCCTCCATTTACGATTCAATAGTCAGTTAGATCAGCCCTTAGTTTAAAGAACTCTCAGGATGCAGGCTTTGTGTCTGGAACAAGGCCTCATAATGTAACGTGTTTAAATTAGTTAAAATAACTCCAATATTTTTCAACATGTTGGAGCTTTCTTTGTCTGTAGCAAAAACATTTACTAATCAATGTGAAGTCAACACTAACAATGGAACAGCCTTAAAAGAAAGGAAATCAGTAATGCAGGGGAAATAATTTCAATGTTTATTTATAACTTTTAATTATCACTATTTTAAAATTTTCTTGCCTTGAAGGAATCTTAATTCTTTAAAGATCTTGAGATTCAGAGTTCAAATGTAGACCCTCACCAAAAAGATTCATTAAGTTTAGTGTGGTACAGGATTCCCCCGCACTGGTTCACAGTCAGTCAGTGCCCCAGATTAAAGTACTAATTTTCTACACAATAGGAAGGATATTCTATAGGAAAGATACTATTAAGCTGAAGAAGGTTTGGAAGAAATTTACCAGGATGTTGCCACTGGAGGGTTTGAGTATAAGGAGATGCTGAATAGGCTGGGGCTTAGGAGGTTGAGGGGTGACTTTAGAGGTTTATAAAAGCATGTCGTGTATAGATAAGGCAAAAGGCAAGTGTCTTTTCCCTAGGGTGGAGATTTAAAGTCTACGGGGCATATTTTTAAGGTGCAAAGAGAAAGATTTAAAAACGACTTAAGGAGTAAATGTTTTTACACAGGAAGTGGTTAGGGTATGGAATGAACTTCCAGAGGAAGTGATGCAGGTACATTTATAGTGTTTAAAGCATTTAGATAAGCACACAAAAAGAAATGTTTGGAGGCATATGAGCCAAGGGCAGGCAGGTGGATTAGTTTAGTTTGGAATTGTTGTCAGCGTGGACTTTTTGGATTAAAATGTCTGTTTCCATGCTTATGACTCTATGAATCTATAACTCTATGATTCAGTGTCTAGTAGTCAGTCAAGACTGAATTATCCAAACTTGAAATCCATTAACTGGACTCTTGGACATTAAAAGAATGTCAACTTAAGCTGAAGCATTCATTCAAAGGTCTTGCGCTTGCAGTTTTTAAGACCATAAGACCATAAGACAGAGGAGTGGAAGTAAGGCCATTGGCCCATTGAGTCCACTCCGCCATTTAAACCATGGCTGATGGGCATTTCAACACCACTTCCCTGCACTCTCCCCGTAGCCCTTGATCCCTTGTGAGATCAAGAATTTATCAATCTCTGCCTTGAAGGCATCTAACGTCCCGGCCTCCACTGCACTCCGTGGCAATGAATTCAACAAGCCCACCGCTAGAGCAACAACATTAAAATATACCTCAATTAGTTTTTTTAAGTAGAAGTGATTCTGGAGATAAATCTTAAATGCTCCTTAGAGATCCAAATTCTGTTGGGTGACTGGAGGCAGGTCACGTAACACACCTTTTTCAGGAAAGCAGTAGTTAAACCAGAAGTATATGGATTTGTTGTTGATCCGTAACTAACATGTGCGATGAGAAGGAAACCATCAGTATTCACCATCATCATATTCACATGTATGCCATTTAAAACAGAAATGCAAAGTTATTATCAGTGATACCCTGCTCCTCAAAAGGATGTACTATTCAAGTCCTCACACAATTCTTAGAACATTGAACAGTGCAAATAACATACTTTTGGTGTCTCAAATAACCAATATCTGTTATCCTAATCATACAGATTTGGAAAAATATCCCACTGGATGTTGAGGAATTAATTTATATTCACTATAAGACCGAGAAAAGTTACAAATCAGCAACTAGCAGACATCAACCAGCCAAACAGCTGACAATTCTTCAGGTATTATTTTTAATTGTCATTACTCCTCTGAATATCTAGAACTCGGGGGCAAACAGTTGAAGACAATAACTCAAATTAATGTCAATACTTCTCCAGAGGTACGCTGTTGAGCTCTCCCAATATGCAAGCAGTTAGAAATCAATGAAATACAACAACTTTAGCTTTTAATTTTGAGGTTTAGCCTTCCAATATAACTCAAAGTTTTACCCAGTTAAATTTTGTTTTTAAATGGTGCAGTAAAGTTCGTAACTACTTCTAACTAAACTCAGTGACCTTGAAAAAGTGATGTCAAAGTTCTCCCATTATTCCAACTTCTGTTTTACCTTAAGTACTGTTGCCATCATTGACTAATATTTGTATTCCTTCAACATTTTTTCATGCAGCATTAGCTAACCTAAACGTGGACTTATGAAATGCTAGTCTCAGTAGTAAAAACTTGGAGACTGTCCACTTTTCACCACACAGTTGGGATATCTTCTTCATGGAAGAGATTACAAGACGTGGAGGGTCAAAGGAATCTCGGTATCCATGCACACCTATCACTAAATGTTATTATGTAGGTATACAAAGTAATCTAAAAGAAGAATGAAACACTGGCCTTTATTTTAAGGAAGTTGAAATACAAGTTAAGCTTCAGTTGCATAAAACATGGGATAGACCGCATTTGCAAATTCTACGTTCAGTTTAAGGCAATGGAAGTCAGCAGAGAGATATTGGCTTTAGCAGGGATGCCAGCACATGTGCAACAAGATGACAGACTTAAAAGGGTTGACTTATGAGGTAACGTAAAGCTACCTGTACTTCCTCACATATAAGAGATTGAACTGTGTTCCAATTGAGGAGCTTAAAATTTAATGAGGGATTTGATTGGGTGGACATAGAAAAACAATGGCATCTAAAAGAATGGAACCTAAAAGAAGGGTGCATAATCTTACAACCAAAGCTAGGCCATTCAGGAATTAAACCAGGAAGCACTCCTGGCACTAGTTAGAATTTTTGATTAAAGTTTTTGGAATATATAATTTGTACATCCGAATCCAATCACAAATCATTTACCAGTGTGTACCTGATTGAAACTTAATTAGACATTACTTGCAATAAGTATACCATGAGACTTCCATGGTAATAGTAGATAAGTAGGTTGGCAAAAAATTGGCTGATTGAGCATTATGTGGGAAAATGTGAACTTTTCCACTTTGACATAAAGGACAAATAAACTGCAAAATATTTAAATGGAGAAACATTTAAAAAAAACTCTGCAGAATAAAGGGACCTGAGAGTGCTGACACATGAATCACGATAAGTTAATGCGCAGTTACAGCCAACTGTTAGGGAAACAACTGGAATGTTATGAGTCATTGTAGAAGAAATGGAATATAAAAGTAGGGGAGTATCACTACTGTTGCAGGCAGTGTTTGTGACTCCTGATCTGGAGTACTGTATAGAGTTTTGGTCTTGTTATGTAAGAAAACATATAACAACATTAGAAACACTTCAGAGGATAACTGCTCTCTAGGATAAAAGAGGTTATCATATGAGATGAGACTGGAACTGTATCCATTGGAGTTTTAAAGAATGATAGTTGATACTATTGAAACTTACTGGATTCTAAGGGGAATTGGCAGAGTAGATGCTGAGATGATGTTTCCACTTGTGGGCCAAACTAGAACTGAGAAGGGGAGGGGTGTCAAGTTGGTGGGCTTGAAATGGATATCGGTTGCTCGCCGGTTGCCGGAGATAGCAACCGATATTTATTTCAAGCCCACCAACTCCCACAGCTACCTAGAATACACCTCCTCAATCCCACCTTCCTGCAAAAAATGCTATCCCCTATTCCCAATTCCTTCGTCACCACTGCATCTGCTCCCAGGATGAGGCATTCCACTCCCGAACATCTCACATGTCCTTGTTTTTCAAGGATTGTAACTTCCCCCTACTCAGTGGTTGAGAATGCCCTCAACCGTGTCTCCCGTATTTCCCGCAATTCATCCCTCACACCTACTCCCCGCAACAACAACCAAAACAGAATGCCGCTCGTCCTCACATACTACCCCACCAACCTCCGGATCCAACACATCATCCTCCGACACTTCCACAATCTGCAATCCGACCCCACTGCCAAAGACATTTTTCCCTCCCTAGCCTTACCTGCTTTCCGGGTCACCACTCTCTCTGTAACTCCCTTGTCTGCTCGACACTCCCCTCTCGCCCCACCATCCCCGGCACATTTCCCTGCAACCGCCAGAAGTGCTGCACTTGCCCCTACGCCTCCTCCCTCACCCCCATCTCAGGCTGCAAGAAGACTTTCCACATCAAGCAGATGTTCACCTGCACATCTGCCAATGTGGTATACTGCATCTGCTGTTCCCGTTGTGGCCTCCTCTACATCGGGGAAACCAAGTGGAGGCTTGGGGACCACTTGCAGAACATCTACACTTGGTTAGCATTAAACAAAAGCACCTCCCAGTCATGAAGCACTTCAACTCCCCCTCCCATTCTGCAGACAATGTGTCCATTCTGGGCCTCCTACAGTGCCACAACGATGCAACCCGAAGGTTGCAGAAATAGCAACTCATATTCCACTTGAGAACCCTGCAGCCCAATGGTACCAATGTGGACTTCGCAAGCTTCAAAATCTCCCCATCCACTACTGCATCCCAAACCAGCCCAGCTCATCCCCGCCTCCCTAAACTGTTCTTCCCCCCACCTATTCCCTCCTGTCGCCTCAAGCCCCATCCCCTTCTCCCAGCTACTAACCTCATCCCACCTCCTTGACCTGTCTGTCCTCCCTGGACTGACCTATCTCCTCCCTACCTCCCCTCCTACACTCACCTTTATTGGGTCCATCCCCACCTCTTAGATCTGTCTGTCGTCTCTCCACCTATCTTCTATCTGCTTCCCCCTCGCTCCCTATTTGTTTCAAAACCTCTTCTTCAGAAATGGGGCAGGCGAAGGGTCTAGGCCCAAAACATCGGCCTTCCTGCTCCTCTGATGCTGCTTGGCCTGCTGTGTTCATCCAGCTCTACACCTTGTTATCGCCTTTTTTCCAAGGATCGGTACCCCTCTGCTCCCTGTCCATTCATATATCTGGCTAGATACATCTTAAATGATGCTATCGTGCCCGCCTCTACCACCTCCGCTGGCAGCACTTTCCAGGCACCCACTACCCTCTGCGTAAAGAACTTTCCACACATATCTCTCTTAAACGTTTCCCCTCTCACTTTGAAATTGTGACCCCTAGTAATTGAGTCCCTCACTCTGGGGAAAATGCTTCTTGCTATCCACCCTGTCTATACTTCCCATGATTTTGTAGGCCTCAATCAGGTCCCCCGTCAATCTCCGTTTTTCTAATGTAAATAATCCTATTCTACTTAACCTTTCTTCATAGCTAGCACCCTCCATACCAGACAACTTCCTGGTAAACCTCCTCTGCACCCTCTTCAAAGCATCCACATCCTTCTAGTAATGTGGCGACCAGAACTGCACGCAGTATTTCAAATGTGGTCCACCCAAAGTCCTATACAACTGTGACATGACCTTCCCACTCTTGTACTCAATACTCTGTCCGATGAAGCAAAGCATGCCGTATGCCTTCTTGACCACTCTATCCACCTGCATTGCCACCTTCAGGGTACAATGGACGTGAGTACCCAGATCTCTCTCTGTGCATCAATTTTCCCCAGGGCTTTTCCATTTACCGTATAGTTCACTCTTGAATTGAATCTTCCAAAATGCATCACCTCGCGTTTGCCTGGATTGAACTCCATCTGCCATTTCTCTGCCCAACTCTCTAATCTATCTATGTTCTGTTGCATTCTCCGACAGTCCCCTTCACTATCAGCTACTCCACCAATCCTAGTGTCAGCTGTAAACTTGCTCATCAGTCCATCTATACCCTCCTCCAGATCATTTATGTATGTCACAATCAACTGTGGTCCCAACACGGATCCCTGTGGGACACCACTGGTCACAGTTCTCCATTTTGAGAAACTCCCTTCCACTACAACTCTCTGTATCCTGTTGCCCAGCCAGTTCTCTATTCAACTAGCTAGTACACCCTGAACCCCATGCGACTTCACCTTCTTCATCAGCCTACCATGGGGAACCTTATCAAACGGCTTACTGAAGTCCATGTATATGACATCTACAGCCCCTCCCTCATCTATCAACTTTGTCACTTCCTCAAATAATTCTATCAAGTTGGCAAGACATGATCTTCCCCGCACAAAACCATGCTCCCTATCACTAATAAGTCCATTTCCTTCCAAATGTAAATAGATCCTATCCCTCAGTATCCTTTCCAGTAGCTTCCCTACCACTGACATCAGGCTCACCGGTCGATAATTACCTGCATTAGCCTTGCTACCCTTCTTAACCAAGGAGACAACATTAGCAATTCTCCAGTCCTCTGTGATCTGACCCGTGCTCAAGGATGCTGCAAAGATGTCTGTTAAGGCCCCTGCTATTTCCTCTCTCGCTTCCCTCAGTAATCTGGGATAAATCCCATCCAGACCTGGGGACTTGTCCACTCTAATGCCTTTTAGAATACCCAACACGTCCCCCCTCCTTATGCTGACTTGACCGAGAGTAATCAAACATCTATCCCTAACCTCAACATCCATCATGTCCCTCTCTTCAGTGAATACTGACGCAAAGTACTTATTAAGAATCTCACTTATTTTCTCTGACTCCTCACATAACTTCCCCCACCCTTTGTCCTTGAGTGGACCAACCCTTTCTCTAGTTACCCTCTTGCTCCTTATGCATAAATAAAAGGCTTTGGGATTTTCCTTAACCCTGTTTGCTAAAGATATTTCATGACCCCTTTTAGCCCTCTTAATCCCTCGTTTCAGATTGGTCCTACTTTCCCGATGTTCTTCCAAGGCTTCAGTTTTCAGTTGCCTTGACCTTATGTACGCTTCCTTTTTCCTCTATGCTAGTTTCACAATTTCACCTGTCATCCATGGTTCCCTAATCTTGCCCTTTTATCCCTCATTTTTCACAGGTTCATGTCTGTCCTGCGCTCTAATCAACCTCTCTTTAAAAGCCTCCCACATATCAAATGTGAATTTGCCCTCAAACAGCTGCTCCCAATCCACATTCCACAGCTCCTGCCGAATTTTGCGAGAGTTGGCCTTCCCCCAATTCAGCACTCTTCCTCTAGGACCACTCTTGTCTTTGCCCATCAGTATTCTAAAACTTATGGAATTGTGATCACTATTCTAAAACTTACGGAATGTCTTTTTGTAATCATTTTGATCAGACCTTAAAAGAACGCGTTAAGAACTTTCAGCTTTACATTACGTTTGGCACTGCAAGTAGGGTCCAAGCAAAATGTTCAAAAAGAAGATGAAATGTCCCAGTGGAGGAAAAGTTGTGTGTCCCGAGATAGTCGTCAAATAATGGTTTCATGTGCTAGCGAACTGGGTTAGCTGAGTTAGGGCCCCAGCAATTTTGGGAGAAAGATTTGGGACTAAGTCCCAAGGGACAACTGCCAGGCATAAGGGACTGTCTGGAGGAAGTGGGCTTCCCCAAGCAAATCAAAGTTGTTGCCTAAATGGGGTGAATTCTGCTAACCGGGCTCCGGGTGCTGTCTCGGGAGGTGCGAGGTGGAAAGGTGGTGGGTGGGACATTGACTGGGTCGCTGGCCACAGCAGAAGATTACGCTGGTGTGACGGTAGCTCAGACTACTCAGGAACGGGCAGATAAAGCCGAAGAGAAACTGATTAGCATAGACCGCACATTGGTCACAGTTAAACACACAAAATGGGCGAGCCAAGAAACTGGAAAGTGAATCCAGCCACTTCTTTTTTTAAAAATCAACCCATATTTCTAATCAACCTGTTCACAGATGTCACACCTCGAGCAGATGGGATTTGAACCCAGGCCACCTGGTCCAGGAGTAGGGATTCTACCTCTGCACTGCAAGAGGACCCCAGCGAATCCAGCTAAAGTATGCTCTTTATTAACTTCAGTTGGTTGGGACACCGATCAATGGGATGGGGATATGTGGTATTCATCCAACTCAGAATAGAAGTGGACAGATGGGGAAGGAGAAGCCAGTAATGTTAATGTACCCCGAGCATATCTGTTAATAATTAATAAGGTATGGCCATCAGGTTCTGCAGTTTACTCGAATTATGCAGAATTACACACCAAACAGAATTGCAGGATTTGGAAAAAATATTCCGTCAGAAGGCAGGAG
This sequence comes from Stegostoma tigrinum, assembly GCF_030684315.1. Classification (NCBI taxonomy): domain Eukaryota; kingdom Metazoa; phylum Chordata; class Chondrichthyes; order Orectolobiformes; family Stegostomatidae; genus Stegostoma; species Stegostoma tigrinum. The sequence goes on along the minus strand of NC_081355.1, from coordinate 21,160,409 downwards.
AGTCACTGGGAGCTTGAACAACCTGGCTGTGGGACTCAGTACATCAATGTGTCTCCCTCCCTAATGAGGAACTTCAGAGCATGGGAGTCTTGTCTCCACATCCAGCCACCAATAATGCTGTAAATGAGGTCCAAGGGACAGGAACATTGGCTGCACGGATATGTGCAGCAGTGAGAACTCCATGGAGTGGGAGCAGGAAACTGCTCCATAGTGTACCATTCCAGAGGGAACTGCCCTATTGTGAAAATTAGCTACGTAACAAGATTGTTACACCAACAACTTCCAGGGACCAGACGGTTGGTGGGGCCAACTCTGGGCAGAGCAGCAGGTGAATGTTAGGACAGTTAGCAGATGTTGAAGAAAGCCAAGCTAAAACTCTAGTGATGCTGGAGAATGGAGTAAAGGGTATACCGGGAAAAGATAGGAAGCGAAAGAAGAAAAAAAACAATCGAAATGAGACATTTGCTGCTTTGTTGAATGCAGACATAAATAGAGCTGAAATAGTCGCTGACAGCACCAGTGTTATGTATTCTCTGTGGAAGATGTGTTGAAAACTTGGTATGGGATCAGCCCCTCCCATGGTGCGAGAGACCAATTCTGATTTAGAGGAGGATACATCAGAGTTCCTTCTGTACCCTATGTTAGAGGAAATGGAGCACATGTGGAGAGTCAGTAATTTCCTAGGTTAGGACAGTATGTAGGGGTCCTGAGATGTGACTAATAAAGGGAGTCAAATCGGGTTACCTAAGGCCACTCATCCCTATTACAACTTATTGGAGAAATGGCGAAAAACAGTAAATATTTACATCTTGATGTTTTTGCTGGCACGATTGAAACCTTTCTTCCTTTTCACCATGGTATGGTCCCTGATAGGTTCTGGCCTTATCATAATGCAAAGCCTTGTAAGTTCACAAATTAATACTCTCCACCTCATGATTAATAATGTCTGCATTTGTCAATAGCTATCTTAAGAGCAAGTTTCTATTCTCTCAGCAGCTACACTTTCATTGTGGGATCTCTTACTCTTAAGATCATTCTATTTCTGATGCCCAAACTCAAGAAGATTCCACTCTGTAGCAGCGCAGTCAAATGCCAAACACTATTCTCCTTCTCTTCTTGACTTTTAGCATTAAACACATAACCTCATTAATAATATTAGCAGTGTTTTCAAAATAGGCAATTGAAAATGTAAGAATTTCCAATTCTGTCTCATGTCACTATGCAGCACCATAGGAGCAGAAATTGTAACTTGTCTATTCAAGAAGGGACAACAGGAAGCTATAGATCAGTTAGTCTAATGTATCTTGAGGAAGATGCTAGGATCAATCTCTTAAAAGATTATAACTGTGCAATTCAAACAATCCAAGGTCATTGCAAAGACTCAGCTTAGATTCATCAAAGAGGAAAACTGTGTTTAACCAATTTGTTGCTGTTCTTTGAAGCAGTAACATTCTGTTTGGATAATGAGGAAGCCCAAAAGATGTAATCTACTTAGTTTTCCAGATAGCAAGTTGATAAGGTGGCACATCGAAGGTTATTGAAGAAAATGAAAGCTGATGGTGGCGGGAGTAACAAATGGGTGGAGGATTGGCTGGCTAACTGATAACAGAGGATGTATAAAGTTGTGATCAATAGACCCCTGCAGAGGTCTGCGCAAGGGCCTCAAACTTTTATAAATGCCATCAATTTCTTGAATGAGGACAGTGAAGACATGGTAGCTAAGTTCATAAATGACACTAAAATAGGTAGGAAAGTACGATATGAGGAAGACATAACAGTGTTGCAGATGGAAATAATTAGTTTGGGTGAGTGCGCAAAAATGAAGCAGTTGAAGAATAATATGGGAAAATGTGAAGTTGTTCACTTTCATAGGTAGAATTAAAAGGCAGAGTATTATTTAAACAGAAAATGACCGAGAAATTCTGAGGTGCAGAGGGCTTAGGTGTTCTAATGCATGAGTCATGAAAGGTTAGCATCCAGGTACAGCACATAACAAGCAGGCTAATGGGATGCTATCCTATATTATGAGAGAAATTGAACTTAAAAATAGGGAGGTTATGATTCAGTTATACCAGGCATTGGTGAGACCACATCTGAAAATATTGTGTGCAATTTTGGCCCCACATTTAAGGAAGATTGACACTTGGAATGAGCAGATTTTCTTATAGAGATGGGTTAGACAGGCTGCGTTCATTTCCACTAGAGTTTGGAAGAATGAGAGGCAACTTGACTAAAGTGGTCTCGATAAGGTTGATGCAGAAATTATATTTCTCATTGTGAGACAGTCCAGAACTAAGGACACTAATTTAAAATTAGGGGTCTTCCTTTCAGATCAGAAATGAGGAAAATGTTCTTTTTCTCTCTAAAGGTTATGTGACTTTGGAACTTTCTGCCTCAGGAGGCGATGGAGGCATGGTCAGTGAAAAATGTTAAGACAGCGGTGGCACATTCTTGTTAGGTAAGGGCATCAAAGGTTATCAAATATAGCTGGAATGCAGAATTTGAAACACAAAGTGTGATCAGCATTAACCTTACAGATGGGCAGTGTAGACTTGAGGGGCTGAATGGTCTACTTCTGCTTCTATGTTCATAGATCTTTATGACTTGAAAATGCTAAGCTGTATCGATTCATTCACTAATATTAAGTTGCAGATTGAAGATTTTGATTTTTATTAATGATTTGCAGTATCTGGCTTTCTTGCAGCTCTCAAAGTCAATGAAATTTCAACTGCGGCCTTCTCAGCATGCTCCAATGTGCTAACATTAATGGCTTCTGGCTTTATCCCTTCATTCATAAAAGCAGCTAGATGTCACAAGTCACAGTGTAAAAATGCATTTCTCGAAACAGATGGATACTTGATCTTCCAAGGAGTGAAAAGTTTTAGGGAGTAAAACTGTACTGTCAGGTCAACAATGTGTTTATTAAATAGCAGAGCAGGCTCAAGGGGCTGAATCGACTCTTGTTGGTTTGTTTACAAAATGTGAAAACAGCCCAAAACGATCAAGGTAGACCAAAAATCTACTATCCATGCCTACATAGACAGTCCCATCCAATATGCTGTGCATGATCGATGAATAGAAATTTTCAAGACTGATGAGTTTGTTAGTCAGGTTATTAATACAGTCACAGAGATGTAAAGTACGGAAACAGGCCCTTCAGACCATCTCATCCGGGCCGACCAGATATCCTAAATTAATCTACAGGTAATCCCGCTTGCCATCATCTTGTCCATATCCATTTAAACCCTTCTATTCGTCAACTCATCCAGATGCCTTTTAAATGTCATAATTTTACCAGTCTCCATCACTTCTTCTGGCAGCTTATCCCATGCACGCACCACCCGGTGTGTGAAGAAGTTGCCCCTTAGGTCCTTTTAAAATCTTCCCCTCTTCCCTTAAATCTATGCTCTCTAGTTTTGGACTTGCACATCCTGGAAAAGAAAGTCCTTGTCTATTCACCCTGTTTGTGCCCTTCATGAGCTTACAAACTTTTACAAGGTCAACCCTCAGCCTCTGACACTCTAGGGAAAATATCCCCAGCCTCACAGAGCCATGGAGCTGTACAGCATGGAAACAAGAGCATTCGGTCCCTCTCTCCCTATTTATTCCAGAACCCTCAGCCCATCCCCCTCTCTGATGAAGGGTCTAGACCCGAAATGTCAGCTTTTGTGCTCCTGAGATGCTGCTTGGCCTGCTGTGTTCATCCAGCTTCACACTTTGTTATCTTCGGTCCAACCCGACCAGATATCCTAAATAAATCTACTCCCATTTGCCAGCATTTGGTGCATATCCCTATAAATCCCACCCCCCCCCATTCACATACCTAGCCAGATGCTTTTTAAGTGTTGTAATTGTGCCAACCCCTACCACTTCCTCTGGAATAGCAACTCAGTCCATACACCCTCAGCAGAATCTGCAGGAAGAACAGGTAAATCATGATCCAACCGAATGTAGAACAAACTTGAGCTGAGTGAGCTATCCCAATTCCTACGTCCTAGATTGGGAAAGCAAATTTAGAAGTTTTGCAGCTGCATTACTCGAGACGAATTCAGTGGAGTGTTTGCATATTAAAAGCTTGAGGAAGAGCCTTGTGACTATCTATGACTAGCTATGCCTGTGACTATAGTGACACTTTAACAGTCATACTTTCAACAAGCATTGCAGACTCCGTGTGTTTTGCAGATTGCAACGCGCCTTTAACGCTGCAAGTGTAAATATCTGGAATGACCTATTGTCCCAGATATTCCAGCTTCTGCAGTGTCCCGCGTTTTAACCCACCGGTGGCCGTGTCTTCAGTTGGCTAAGTTCTGGAATTCTTTCCCTGCCTCACTATCCTTCGAGGTGACACTCTTTAAACTTATTTTCTAGAATATGTTTCCGGTTTCCGTTCGTATTTTTTTTAAGATGCTGCTTCGAAATGCTTTGAGACGTTTCATTACATTAATGGCACCGGTGACACCAATTCCTACCGTTGAAGGTGCTTCCTGCATTAAGGTAGGAGCCACCCCAAAACTTAAAAACCCAACTTTTGGTTTGAGGTCGCAAACTATTTTCATAAATTCGCATTGTTACATCTATAAATTTAAGTCACAACATGTAGCTAATTCAGATCATTTAACACGTACGCAAAGGATGACGTTAATCGCACACCCGATTGGGCGAACTTTGGGCATCTGTCGCCGGAAAAATAAAACAAACGGAAATACATTTTACATAATATTTCACATTTCTTTTCGGCCGCTCCTCTTAATTAGTGCTGGAAGGAAAATAAACATATTCAGAGATATACGCAAGCAACGCTCTCTAAGCAGTCGATTTAAAACAGTGAGTATCTCATGCAATTCAACACATTTAAGTAGAGAAACATCAATGGGGTCGGCTGACCCTTTACATATAGTGTACCTGATCACAGAAACAACTCTTTCTCATTCCCTTCCACCGGTCTCACTGAAAGGCAGTAAAAACCAACAAAGGCAGTCACTTCCGTGCTGCTGCTGCTCAGTTTCGATTCCTCGACACTTCCACGCCGATACTCACGCCCTTTTCACAGCCGAAAGCCAATTACTGAAGTCCTGGCTCGCATCACGTCAAAGAAATCGAAACTAACCAAAGTTGGTTGACTTGCACGGGGTCGGTGATTTGCACAAACTCAGAAAAACAGGCCATGATGAAGAATAACAGACTGATTCCCATTTAACAGGGACAATAGCTGAAAGAGAGGGATTTGGTTCTTCACTAATAATTTAGCATGAGCACCAGACCGGTAAAAAAAAACAATCCTGTATCTCAGTAGAAGTTCCTGGTAACCTGATAAGTGTTTCGAAATGTCAGTCTTTCTATCTGCCAGCTGAAACCAGAAGAGATGGACTGTTTCCACACCACAAAAACTCAAACCCAAGTTCACCAGTCAGAGCAGAACATGTCCCAACAGTTAGGACTGTTAGTAATTCATCAGCAAGCAATCCAATGGTCATGAGAAGTCATCACATTTTATTCCTTGGTGGCAGAACATTACAACACGGTTTCTTTTCCCTTTTACCTTTAATTTTTAAATCTTATCGTCCCTTCACGTGTCTGTCACGTGTGTGGAAGTCTAGAGTCTATTATGAAGGATTCTAAAGCAGGTCACTAAGAAATCAGTGGTAGAATCAAAAACAGCGTGGATTTATGAAAGGGAAATCAAGCTTGACAAATCTACTGGATTCTTTGACAAAATTCCACATAAGAGATTAATGTGTAAAATTAAAGCACATGGGATGGAGGTAATATACTGAGATGGACATAAATTTGGTTTGCAGACTGGAAGCAAAGAGTGGGAATAAATTAACTATTTTCCAAATGGTTGGAAGTGAATAGTGGGGTACCACCAAATTCAGTACTAAGAATCAGTACCCAGCTATTCACAATATATGTTAATGATTTCAATGAGGGAACTAAATGTAGTATCTCTAAACTTGCAGATGACACAAAGCTGAGTGGAAACCTGAGCTGAGAGGATGGTGCAGAGATGTTGCAGTGTGATTTGACAGACTGAGCAAGTGGGCAAATATATGGCAGATACAGTGTAATGTGGAAAAATGTTGTTATCCACTTTGGAAATAAAAATAGGAAGGTAAATTATTATTACCTTCCTGGGCCTGAGATGTCCTCACGTAGCAGTTGCTGAATGGAATTATGCAGTGCAGTGGACAGTGAAGAAGGCAAATTGTATGTTGGCCTTTATAGTGAAAGGATTCAAGTACAGGAATAAGGATGACTTGGTGCAATTATGCAGGACATTGGTGAAGCCACACCTGGAAAACTGTGTACAATTTTTGCCTGAGATAACAAGGTGTAGAGCTGGATGAACACAGCAGGCCAAGCAGCACCACGGGAGCAGGAAGGCTCACGTTTCTGGCCTAGACACTTCTTCAGAAATGGGGGAGGAGAAGGGGATTCTGAAATGAATAGGCAGGTGGGGAGGCAGATAGAAGTTGTATAAACGAGATGATAGGTGGAGAGGAGACAAGCAGGTCAAAGAGGGGGGGTTGAGCCAGTAAAGGTGAGTGTATATGGGGAGTTAGGGAGGGGATAAGTCAGTCCAGGAGGATGGACAGGTCAAGGAGACGTGATGAGGGTCATAGGTAGGAGATGGGGGTGGGGCTTGAGGTAGGAGGAGGGGATAGGTGGGAGGAAGGACAGGTTTGGGAGGCGAGGATGAGCTGGGCTGGCTTAGGGATGCACTTGGGGGAGGGGAGATTTTCAAACATATGAAGTCCACATTGATACCAATGGGCTGCAGGGTTCCCAAGCAAAATATGAGGTGCTGTTCCTGCAACCTTTGGATGGCATCATTGTGGCACTGCAGGAGGCCCAGGATAGACATGTCGTCTAAGGAATGGGAGGGGGAGTTGAAATGGTTCACGACTGGGAGGTGCAGTTGTTTGTTGCGAACCGAGCATAGGTGTTCGACAAAGTAGTCCCCAAGCCTCTACTTAGTTTCCCCGATGTAGAGAGGCCACATCTGGAACAGCGGATACAGAATACCACATGTGCAGGTGAATATCTGCTTAATGTGGAAAGTCTTCTTGGAACCTGGGATGGGGTGAGGGGGGAGGCGTCGTGGCAAGTGTAGCACTTCCTGCGGTTGCAGGGAAAAGTGCCAGATGTGGTGGGGCTGGAGGGGAGTGTGGAGTGGACAAGGGAGTCACAGAGAGAGTAGTTCCTCCGGAAAGCAGATAAGGGTGGGGATGGAAAAATGTCTTTTGTGATGCGGTCAGATTGCAGATGGCAGAAGTGTCAGAGGATGATGTGTTGAATCCGGAGGTTGGTCGAATGATACGTGAGGACAAGGGGGATTCTGTTTTGGTTGTTATTGCAGGGAGTGGGTGTGAGGGATGAGTTGCGGGAAATGTGGGAGACACAGTCAAGGGCGTTCTTTGAGCTCCTTGAAAAACGAGGACATCTGAGATGTTCAGGAATGGAATGCCTCATCCTGGGAGCAGATGCGGCAGAGGCGAAGGAATTAGAAATAGGGGATGGCATTTTTGCAGGAAGGTGGGTGGGATGAGGTATATTCTAGGTGGTTGTGTGAGTCAGTAGGCTTGAAATGGATATTGGTTTCCAGGTGGTTGCAAGAGATGGAAACAGAGAGGTCCATGAGGAGAGAGAGATTTGCAGATGACAATTTTTGTCTCCTTCTCTGAGGAAGGATGTTCTTACTACAGAGGGAGTGTAATGTAGGTTTCTCAGACTGACTCCTGGGATGACAAGATTGTTATTTGAGGAGAGATTAAGTCAGTTTGGATTGTATTCACTGGAGTTTAGAAGAATGGGAGGGGCGATGGGATCTCATAGAAACCTATAAAATTTCAAAAATTCCAACAGGACTCGGGTGACGGAATGGAATTTGCACATTCTCCCTGTGATTGCAGGGGTTTCTTCTGGGGAGTCTGGTTTTCTCCCACAGGCCAAAGACGTGCTGGTTAGGTGGATTAGCCATTCTAAATTGCCCTGTTTTGAGAAGGTTAGATGGATTAGTCATGGGAAATGCAGAGTTACAGGGATAGGCCATTGGGGTGGGTCTGGGTGGGATGCTGTTTGGAGGGCTGGTGTGGACTTGATGGGCCAAATGACCACCTTCCACACTGTAGGGATTCTATCATTCTGTGACTAGACACTTAGGTCTGGAAGAATGTTCCCGATGGTGCCAGAACCCGGGGGGGTCTTAGTTTCAGGATAAGGGGTAAGCCTTTCAGGACTGAGATGAGGAAACATTTCTTCACCCAGAGAGTGGGAAGCCTGTGGAATTCACTGCCACAGAAAGCAGTTGAGGCTAAAACATTATGAGTTTTCAAGAAAACAGGTAGATATAGCCCTTCTGGCTAAAGAGTTCGAGGGATATGGGAGTCAGTGAGATTATGCTATTGAGCTAGATGATCAGCCATGATCATATTGAATTGCAGAGCAGACTTGAGGGATCAAATGGCCTACTCCTGCTTTTATCTTTTATGCTTCTGTCTATGGATGTGGGATTAATGGGATACAGTTTTGATTCCTAGCGTAAGTGCTAATCGATTATTATCACTAGCTCTAAGAATAAATTTTGCTCAGAATAACTTTTTTTTTGTTGTTCCATGAAGTAATTTGTAAAGTGATGGAAGGGGTCATTGACAATGCTATCAAGCAGCACTTTTCCAACAATAACCTGTTCATTGAAGCACAGTTTGGGTGCTGCCAAGGCCACTCAGCCCCTGACCTTATTACAGCCTTGGTTCAAACATGGACAAAACAGCTGAATTCCAGAAAGAAGGTGAGAGTAACAGCCCTTGACAACGATGCTGCCTTTTTCCAAGTGTGGCATCAAGGAGCCCTACCAAAACTAAGCCAAAGGGAAACAGGGAAAAGTCTCCACTGGTTGGAGTATATCTGGTACCTAGGAAGATGGTTGTGGGTGTAGGAGGTCCATCATCTCAGCTCCAGGACATGTCTGCAGGAGTTTCTCAGTCTAGTGTCCTAGGCCAAAACATCTTCAGCTGCTTCATCAATGACCTTTCCTCCATGTTAAGGTAAGAAGTGGGAATGTTCGCCAATGATTGCACAATGTTCAACATCATTCACAACTCCTCAGATACTGAAGCAACTTATATCCTAATGCAACAAGGCCTGGACAATATCCAGGCTTAGTGTGAAAAGTGACAAGTAACATCCGTGCCATACAAATGTCAGGCAATGACCATCACCCATAAGAGACAATCCAACCATCACCCCTACTCATTCAGTGGCGTTACTGTCATTAAATCATCACGATCAACATTATGAGGGTTTACTATTGACCAGAAACTCCATCCATACAAGTACAGTGGCCACAAGAGCACAAAATAGGAATACTATAGCAGTAAACTTGCCTCCTGCCTCCTCAAAGTCTGTCTACCACATACAAGGCACACATTAGGTGCATGATGGAATACTGCCGACTTGACTGGATCTGTGCAGCTCCAATAACATGCAAGAAGTTTGACACCATCCTGGACAAGCAGCCCTCTTGATGCGGACAAGCATCAACTCCCTCCACCACTGATGCTCAGTAGCAGCAGTGTGTACTATCAACAAGATGAACTGCAGAAATTCACCAAAGATCCTCAGACAGTATCTTCCAAACCCACAACCACTTCCATTTAGAAAGACAGGGCAGTAGATACATGGGAACACTACAAGGTGCAAAATCCCCTCTGAGCCATCCTGACTCGGAAATATATCACTATCACTGGGTCAATATCCTGAAATTCCCTCCCTAAGGGCATTGTGGATCTACCAACAACATAATGGACTGCAGCAGTTCAAACAAAAAGCTCACCACCACCTTCTCTAGGAACAGGCAATAAATGCTAGTCAGCCAATAATGCCCATGTCCCATGAATGAATTAAATAGAGGAATGTGGTAGAAATTTATTTTTGATAGTAGTAATAAAGAAGTAATTGGCCATTTTGGGTACTGAGTCAACAAATTTGCACAATTGGTGTGACTCAACTTCATTTGCTGCCTTATTTCCATACCTTTTGATGCCCTGACCCAACAAAACTCCAGCAATCTAAGTCTGAATTCATTGTTGAATCGACTTCTGTCACATAACATGATTAAATGGACTTTGTCCAAATCCATAGCAAGAGCAGAGTGCAAACATGTGACATTGTCAAGAGTACAGTTTAAGGGTTTATGAGTCAGCAATAGGTGTCACAGATATATACCCTTGTAGAGCAGAAAATAAAATATGACCAGATATAGAATGAACATCTCAGTTAGTGTCATCTGTTTTATACTTATCTCTCAAAGTTAAAGCCATTAATAAATACCATGGCAGCTGGATCTTTGACAACAAAGCGTGAAGCTGGATGAACACAGCAGGCCAAGCAGCATCTTAGGAGCACAAAAGCTGACATTTTGGGCCTAGACCCTTCATCAGAGAGGGGGATGGGGAGAGGGTTCTGGAATAAATAGGGAGAGAGGGGGAGGTGGATCAAAGATGGATAGAGGAGCAGATAGGTGGAGAGGAGAGTATAGGTGGGGAGGTAGGGAGAGGATAGGTCAGTCTGGGGAGGACGGACTGGTCAAGGAGGTGGGATGAGGTTAGTAGGTAGGAAATGGAGGTATGGCTTGAGGTGGGAGGAGGGAATAGGTGAGAGGAAGAACAGGTTAGGGAGGTGGGGACAAGCTGGGCTGGTTTTGGGATGCAGTGGGGGGAGGGGAGATTTTGAAGCTTGTGAAGTCCACATTGATACCATTGGGCTGCAGGGTTCCCAGGCGGAATATGAGTTGCTGTTCCTGCAACCTTCGGGTGGCATCATTATGGTACTGCAAGAGGCCCAGGTTGAACATGTCATCTAAGGAATGGGAGGGAGAGTTAAAATGGTTCGCGATTGGGAGGTGCAGTTGTTTATTGCGAACCGAGGGGAGGTGTTCTGCAAAGCAGTCCCCAAGTCTCCGCTTAGTTTCCCCAATGTAGAGGAAGCGGATGCAGTATACCACATTGGCAGATGTGCAGGTGAACATCTGCTTGATATGGAAAGTCACCTTGGGGCCTGGGATGGGGGTGAGGGAGGAGGTGTGGGGGCAAGTGTAGCACTTCCTGCAGTTGCAGGGGAAGGTGCCGGGTGTGGTGGGGTTGGAGGGCAGTGTGGAGTGAACAAGGGAGTCACGGAGACAGTGGTCTCTCTGGAAGGCAGACAAGGGTGGGGATGGAAAAATGTCTTGGGTGGTGGTGTCGGATTGTAGATGGCGGAAGTGTCGGAGGATGATGCGTTGTATCCGGAGGTTGGTGGAGTGGTATGTGAGGACTAGGGAGATTCTCTTTGGGTGGTTATTGCGGGGGCGGGGTGTGAGGGATGTGTTGCGGGAAATGTGGGAGACACAGTTGAGGGACGTTCTCGACCACTGCGGGGGGGGATGTTGCAGTCCTTGAAAAACGCGGACATCTCGGATGTGCGGGATTGGAATGCCTCATCCTGGGAACAGATGCAGCGGAGGCGAAGGAATTAAGAATAGGGGATGGAATTTTTGCAGGAGGGTGGGTGGGAAGAGGTGTATTCTAGGTAGCTGTGGGAGTCGGTGGGCTTGAAATGGATATCAGTTTCTAGCTGGTTGCCTGAGATGGAGACAGGGAGGTCCAGGAAGGTGAGGGATGTATTGGAGATGGCCCAGGTGAACTTGAGGTTGGGGTGGAAGGTGTTGGTGAAGTGGATGAACTATTCGAGCTCCTCTTGGGAGCAAGAGGCGGCGCCGATACAGTCATCAATGTAACGGAGGAAGAGGTGGGGTTTGGGGCCAGTGTAGGTGCGGAAGAGGGACTGTTCCACGTAACCAACAAAGAGGCAGGCATAGCTTGTGCCCATGCAGGTACCCATGGCCACCCCCTTTGTCTGTAGGAAGTGGGAGGAATTGAAAGAGAAGTTGTTGAGGGTGAGGACGAGGCGGATGAGGGTGTCGGTGGAGGGGGTCTGGTCGGGTCTGTGGGACGGGAAGAAGCAGAAGGCTTTTAGGCCATCTGTATGGGGAATGCAGGTGTATAGGGACTGGACGTCCATAGTGAAAATGAGGTGTTGGGGACCGGGGAATTGGAAGTTCTGGAGGACGTGGAGGGGGTGGGAGGTATCACGGACGTAGGTAGGGAGTTCCTGGACCGAGGAGGAGAAAATGGAGTCCAGAAAGGTGGAGATGCGTTCGGTGGGGCAGGAGCAGGCAGAGACAATGGGTCAACCAGGGCAGGCAGATTTGTGGATTTTGGGAAGGAGATAGAAGCAGGCCGTGCAGGGTTGGGGAACAATGAGGTTGGAGGCTGTGGGTGGGAGGTCACCTGAGGTGATGAGGTTGTGAATGGTTTGGGAGATGATGGTTTGGTGCTCAGGGGTGGGGTCGTGATCCGGGGGCGGTAGGAGGAGGTATCGGAGAGTTGGCGTTTGGCCTTGGCGATGTAGAGGTCAGCTGGATCTTTACTGCCCATTGTTAATTGATATCACTCAGAAAGTGATAATTTCTCTTTGAAGCATTACTGTTCTCTTGGTGATGGTGCCCCCAAAATGGTGTTTGCTGGGATTTTGAGTCATTCATAATGAACTAACAGCAACTTCTGTCCAGGTTAGGAGGATGTGATATTTAAAGAATTTGGAATTTTTGATGTTTCCAATTATCATGCTGCTCTTATGCAGATGTTACAAAGGTGGGAGGGATTGCTACAACTAACATTGGTGAATGCATCCTATAGAGCAGGTACAGTACTGAATTGCTGCATAGGCTGGATATTGAGTGGAATGACAATAGCAACAGCAATCCTGTCTTACCCTGGATGACGGTAGTACTGTGGGTATTGTGGCAGTTTGAATCATCTAAGGAAGCAATGTGCCTACTATCACATTCCTCTCTGGAGTTTTATAGGTACTGGAGTGGGAGGTCAAGACATGAACTTCTCATCATCTGATTGGCTTAGCTTATCCATATCAATCTCTAGCTAGTGAAGTAACTTACCCTCCTGACTGACCAGAATGTTGATAGCATGGGACCTGGTGATGGTTCTGACAGTGCTGGTTAGCATGAGTAGATCTGCCTTTACCTGTTGAAAGTAGACTTTGCTTGTACATGTGTGGTAGAAAGCAGGTCTTGCGATTAAGTGGCAGTGTCCCTGCCTCTAAGTCCGAAGCTCATGGTTCAGGTCTCACTCCAGACTAGACGACTGAGGGATGAGTATTCATACTGCAGCTGAAAAGGATGACTATTGACTCGGAAATCCTTCCAATATTTGACCATATTGGATGGTAGGAGTGAGAGACACTTCAGGTTAGCCATGTGATTTCCCACACCCATAAGAAAGAAAGAATTGGGACTCTACCACCACCATCTATATCTCCATATGCATATAAAAATGCATGTTGTCACAGCAAGAAATTCTATGATTCCATGATCCTTGGAGAAATCAGTCAGCTGGACAGCCGGAATGGGTCAGATTGGTTTCAACAGCATGCAGGTCAAACCTTGTTCAGGCTAGGCTGGATTCAGTGAATAACTAAAATCCAAAAGGTTTGTTCATCATCAATCATAACTGAGTAATTGTTTTATTTTGGTTGTATTTAGGTTAGTTTTTAGATCAAAACATGAGGGATATGTAAGGAAATGGTCAATCAAATCACGTTTCATATTGAGACTGACAGAGAAGTACATCCTTGAGAAATGTCAGCAGAATTGGGAGCTCCTTAAAGAACAAGCCACAAATAAAATACTCAAATAATCTGAAATAAATCATAGGACAGTTATAAATATGAATCAACCTATGTGATAAAACAGACAAATAAATTCCCTTTCTAGCCAAACAGGGTTAATTTCCATATTCATGGTGATCTACCCACAGAAAGTTTCATAAAAGTTAAGGATGGTAATAATGCAAATCAATTAAATTATTTTTCTCCTATAATACTCCATACACCGCTGGTATCTCTGTACCATAACTTGGGTCTACAGAGACTTTCTGGGGAGTCCACTGGGGGGAGTTGCAAAGATAGAACAATCCTGGCTTCTCTAAAGAAGGTAAGGTCAGGATCAAATTTGACACAGGAGTTACAAACTGTTGCCTGTCTCTGAACGACAACAATACATACACAGACAAAGATATGGTGGAGACCCTTGGAACTCTATAAAATCACAATTCATTTATTAAGTACTTAAATGAATAACACACACTTTTAACTACTAGATATCTCAATTACTGTCAGATTACCCTGATTTCTGTAGCTAAACTCAAAAGTTATTAACTGGGACAGTTTGCAGCTGACCAGGCTGAAAACTCTGTTCGACATCTTCAGCCCACCTTCTGATGTAAGGAATCTTCTTACACAACCTTAATCTTCAAAGTGTTGTTGAACAAAGGGATTTCTTCAGGCTGAGGTTGTTGACCTGCTTGCCAAGCTGATAAAATGTGAGGCTGGATGAACACAGCAGGCCAAGCAGCATCTCAGGAGCACAAAAGCTGACGTTTCGGGCCTAGACCCTTCATCAGAGAGGGGGATGGGATGAGGGTTCTGGAATAAATAGGGAGAGAGGGGGAGGCGGACCGAAGATGGATAGAGGAGCAGATAGGTGGAGAGGAGAGTATAGGTGGGGAGGTAGGGAGAGGATAGGTCAGTCTGGGGAGGACGGACTGGTCAAGGAGGTGGGATGAGGTTGGTAGGTAGGAAATGGAGGTGTGGCTTGAGGTGGGAGGAAGGGATGGGTGAGAGAAAGAACAGGTTAGGGAGGTGGGGACGAGCTGGGCTGGTTTTGGGATGCAGTGGGGGGAGGGGACGAACTGGGCTGACAAGCTGGCTTATTTTTGTTCAGACATTTCGTTAGCATCAGTGGAGCCTCCGAGGAAGCGATGTTATTCCACTCCACTTGGAATTTATACTGTCCGGTTTGTTATGGTGATTACTGTCGTTTCCAGTTTTGATCTGGTTTGTGATACATATCAGAACCGACAACAAGACTTCTAAGACCACTAGGAATCACGGTGACCCCCCAGAAGCTCACAGCCATGCTACAACAAACACTTACAAGGATTAAAGACTCCGTTCCCATAACATGCAGAATGAGCGTGGTTTACAAAATACCATTCGATGACTGCCACAAACATTACATCGGACAGACAGGAAGGAAACTAGCCATCAAAATACACAAACATCAGCTAGCGGCAAAATGGCATGACGAACGTTCCCTAATATCAGTACACCCAGACAATGAAGGCCATCAGTTTAACTGGGACAAGGTAACCATAGTAGAGCAAGCCAAACATAGGCACACATGGGAATTCCTAGAGGCATGGTTTTCCACCCATAATGTAATCAACAAACATATAGAATTGGACCCATACAGACCAAAACCAGAAATGACAGTAATCACCATAACAGACTAGACAGTATAAGTTCCAAGCGGAGTAGAATAACATCACCTCATCAAAGGTTCCACTGATGATGTCACCTAGCACGGTGCCAAAATGTCTGAACAAAAACAAGCCAGCTCGGTGAGCAAGTCAAAAACCTCACTCACAACCCGAACCACAGGTCTTTGCCAAAACTTTAAACCTCGTCAGGCTTTTTATACATAATCCTCCATGCCAAGCATGTGCTTTATTTGGAATTATGTATGCACGTGACCAATCCTGAACATTTTTTTCCAAATGCATGTCCTCTTTGGACTTATCCATGCACATAAGCAATCCTGAATCTTTTTTTTAGATAATGACCTACAGTGTGGAAACAGGCCCTTTGGCCCAACAAGTCCACACCGCCCTTTGAAGAATCCCACCCAGACCAATCCCCCTATAACCCACACACCCCTGAACACTACAGGCAATTTAGCATGGCCAATCCATCTAGCCTGCACATTTTTGGACTGTGTGAGGAAACCGGAGCACCCGGAGGAAACTCATGCAGACACGAGGAGAATGTGCAAACTCCACACAGGCAGTCGCCCAGGGCTGGAATCGAACCCGGGTCCCTGGAGCTGTGAGGCTGCAGTGCTAACCACTGAGCCACCGTGCCGCTTTTTTGTCCAGATGTTTGTCTTATCCGGTAGAAACAGTCGTTCCTGGTTTCCTGCAGTTTTATCTCTTAGCAGATCTGACTGACTCGATATAATTCCATTCACATAGCAGCCCATCATTCGGACTCTTATCAGTTCCTGTCAGTTTCTGTTATCTTCCCATTATCTTCAGCCTTATCCAACAGAATCATGAGGGGAATGGACAGAACCAATAGCCAGAAACCGTTGCCATTGGAAAGGAGGCGAAAGCCAGAGGACCATCATTTGGTGAGTGGCAAAAAACACAAATGCGGCACAGTGGCTCAGTGGTTGGCAATGTAGCATCACAGCACCAGGGACCCAGGTTCACTTTCAGCCTCGGGTAACTGTGCGGAGTTTGCACATTCTCCCCGTGTCTGCGTGGGTTTCCTCCGGGTGCTCCGGTTTCCTCCCACAGTCCAATGATGTGCAGGCTAGGTGAATTAGCCATGCTAAATTGCCCGTAGTGTTCAGGGGTGTGTGGGTTATAGGGAGTTGTGTCTGGGTGGGATGCTGCAAGGGGCATTGTGGACTTGTTGGGCCGAAGAGCCTGTTTCCACACTGTAGGGAATTTAATCTAATCAATATGGGGTAAAATCCTTTTTTTAATGTAACACACAGTTCAGATCTGGAACGCCAGCATCTCATATAATCCCTAAAGTGTGGGAACAGGTCATTCGGCCCAACAAGTCCACACCAACCTTCAGAGCATTCCACGCAAGCTCATCCCCCTGTAGCCAACTTAATTCACATGTTCATAAACGCTACAGGTAATTTAGCATGGCTAAGCCACCTGGCCTGCACATCTTTGGATTGTGGGAGGAAACAGGAACCCACGCAGACACGGGGAGAATGTGCAAACTCCACACAGACAGTCTCCGAGGGGTGGAATTGAACCCGGGTCCTTGGTGGCAGCAGTGTTAGCAACTGCGCCACCCCGGAGAGGGAAAACAGAGTTATCATTCTAACGAAGGGTAACTGGACTCGAAACATTACCTCTGGCTTCTCTCGAAGGATGCTACCATACCTGTTGTGGTTCTCCAGGACACTCATTTTTGTTTCAGATTTCCACAGCATTTTTTTTAATTTTAGGACCTGGAATGCATTGCCTGTGGTGGAGGCAGATTCAGTCATGGTTTTTAAAAAAGAATTTGGATAATTATCACAAAAGTACACATTTGCAGTGTTACGGGGAAAAAAAGGTGGATCAGGACTAGCAGAGTTGTCTCACAGGAGATTTTAGGGATATGAGGAGCCTGCATGACACTGGAGCAATGCAACTCTGTGTGAACTGTCTGCAACAGGTCTTACTGTTGCATATCTTGTAATCATTATGCTCTTCTAAACTTCAATTCTAAGTCAATCAGAATTACAAACAACATTCTCTGAAATCTATTCACAGGTTTGAAGATTCTCCAACCAACAAGGCTCAATTATCCATGGTGGAGGCAAGCCCAGAGGGATCAGGGGCCTTCCAGCCTCTCACAGGCCTGACCTCTCCAAGCTCATGGAAACCCAGAACCGAGGCCCAACCAGTGTGGGAACAAGACTTGACCCGACAGTGACCTGACATTGAGAAGGCCTGACTGACCGAAGCAACCACAAGACCCAGCCACTGCTCCCCCCAACCCCAACACCCGGAAGGCTCAAGGTTGTGACTGGTGCCCAACATCCCATTGGATGCACCCACCTACCTCTTGGAGCAACTCCAGGATTGACTAGGAGCTGCCATATGCCCAGGAAATGTGGAAAACATGCTGGACTTAAAGTGAAACTGAAACTTTGGGGTTTCCCTTCCACCACCCCCCCCCAACCTGCAGCATGCCCCTGGCAAATGTCTAATCGACTGAAAACAAGATGGATGACCCCAAAGCTAGACTTACTTACACTGCTGTGTGCTGTATTTCACAGAGACATGGCTCATTCTTGCTATATCAGATTGTGCCTTACAACCTCAGTGTTGATCAGTTCATCGAATGGACCACACAGCAGCTGCAGGCAAGCCAAGGAGCAGGGAGGTCTGAATCTTAATCAACACCTCCTGGTGCTCAGATGTGGTGACCCTGGCAAGTTACTGCACCTCAGATCTAGAATGTCTTACAGTAAAGTGACATCTCCACTATCTGCTACACGGATTCACCTCCGCAATCCTGACAGCAGACTACGTCCCACGGCATGAGGAAGTGAAGAGTCCAATCGATGAAGTATTAAACACCACAAACTGGCTTGAGACACAATAATCGAGGTCTGTTTGTTGCAGTTGGTGACTTCAGCCAGGTCAACCTCAAGAATGTGCTACCCAAAATACCATCAACAAGTCACATGTCCCACCAAAGGTTCCAACATCCTTGACGATGGCTATCCAACCATCAAAGATGCCCATCGTTCCATCCTCAATCTGCATTTTGGAAAATCAAAGCACAACACTTTGCTCTTCTTCCTGACTCACAAGCAGAAATTGAAGTATGAGGACCTGGTATAGAAAGTAATGCACCATTGGTCAGAGGAAACTAAAAGGGCTTCGACAGACTGCTTAGAATCGGCGGACTGGTCCATATGCAAGAACTTAGTGGCCATATTAAACAAGTATGCCACTACCACCATAGACTTCAGTAGTAAGTGAGTAGATGACTTTGTGCTGAAGAAGTTAATCCAAATGTTCCCCAACAGAAAATCATGGATGAACTGGGAGATCCACACCTTATTGAAGTCTAGGTCTGAGGCATTTAAGTTGGCTGACCCTGATATACACAGGAAATCCAGCTACAACCTTTGTAAGGCCATCAGAGATGCCAAAAGGCAATACCCAACTAAGCTTGAGACCCAGACAAACCACATGGACACCTGTCATTTGTGGCAAAGCTTACAGCACATAATGGGCTACAAAACGAGGTCAAACAGAATCACAGGCGTCAATAAATCTCTTCCCGATAAGCTCAATGCATTCGACGCTTGCTTTGATCAGAAGGTCAATAACACAATGTCACCTAGCCCAATAGTCTTGGATGCGCCTGTATCCATGGCCAGTGCCGCAGACATTAGAATGACCTTCTTCAGAGTGAACCCATAGAAAGTGACTGGCCTGGATGCAGTCCACAGCTCTGCACTCAAATCCTGTGGATCTGTGGAAGTAATTGCAGACATCTTTAACCTCTCCTTGCTGTGTCTGAAGTCCCCACCATCAACCCAGTGCAAAAGCAAAATCATTCAGCATGCCTCAATGACTACAACTGGCATTATGATCTGATTTTCTAAAATATGGATGGGGGAAGGTAGAGTGGTAGGCATCTTTGAAGGTTGTATAACAGTGGTCAAGAATGTTCAGATCTCTGGTGGGACAGGAGACGTATTAATGATATTTTGGTAGCACATTCTTGGTTGGCCTAGTTGAAGCCACCAGCTACAAATGAACAAGGCCTCGGGTGGCTCTGACCTCCATAATTATGAAGTGTTTCGAGAGGTTAGTCATGGCTCACATCAACTCCAGATCGTCTTGATCCTTTGCAATTTGCCTACTGGCCCAACAGGTCCACAGCAGATACCATCTCCCCAGCCCTACACTCATTACTGGAATCTCTGAACAACAAGGATACCCATGTCAAGCCTCTCCTGATTGAAGGCAGAGCTGTAGTCAACACCATAATTCCAAAGAAACTCATCTCCACACTCAGAGACCAAGGTCTCAGCTTCTCCCTCTGTAACTCGATCCTCAACTTCCTGTAAAGATAGGTGTCAGCACCTCCTGCACAATAATCTCAGCACCGGTGCCCCACAACCCAGCCCCCTACTGTACTCCTTATATACTTATGACTGTGTGGCCAAATTCTACTCCAACTCCATTAACAAGTTTCTGATGAAACCATCGTTGGAGGTCGAATCTCAAACAAATGACAAGACTGAGTACAGGAAAGAGGTGGAGTGTTTAGCAGCATGGTGTAAAGACAATAACTCTCCATCAATGTCAGCAAAACAAAGGAGCTGGTCATTGATTTCAGGAAGCAGAGTGGAGAGTACGCCCCTGTCTGTATCAATGATGCTGAGGTGGAGATGGTCAAGAACATCAATTTCCTGGGAGTGATCATCACCAATAATCTGTCCTGGTCCGCCTACATCAAAGCAAAGGTCAAGAAAGTACAACAATGCCTCTACTTCCTCAGGAGGCTAAGGAAATTCGGCATGCCCATAAAAACTCTTACCTGGGTGCATCACAGCATGGTATTGCAACTGCCCTCTCTAAGACTGCAAGATACTACGGAAAGTTGTGAACAAAGCCCAATCCATCATGCCAACCAGGCTTCCATCTATTAACTTCATCTATACTTCCCACTCTTCAGGAAAGCAATTCACATTATCAAAAATCCTTCCAACTCCACTTACACTCTCTTCCATCTTCTTTTGTAGAGAACAAGATATAAAAGTCTGAATACATGTACAAACAGATTCACAAACAGCTTCTTCCCCATTTTTGTCAGACTTTTGAACAGACCTCTTAAACATTAATTCTGACCTCTCTCCTTGAACCTTGTTTGTAGTTGTAACACTGTATTCTGTTCTGTCACCCTGATACACTTTGTAGATTTGTTTGTAGAGCACACAGAAAAACACTTTCAATATACCTTGGGTGCATGTGATAACAATAAAACAAAACAACAACCAAATGGTCATCTCTGTGCTGTAACCTTTTTATGATTCAATGATATGATCAAATTCCCGGAGTGCTGAGGTCAAGAGAGTAAAGAGCAGTCAGAGGTATCTTCTGTGTTCTCCTTGCCTTCCCCCCCCCCGTGCTCTTCTGGAGCTTTCTACATGTTCTGTTCTCCCCTGGGCTCTTGCTTTCTCTGAGCTGCTGCCAAAGACAGACAGAATTGGCAGTGAAAGACAGCCACACCCATTTAACTGATGGCTGTGCGTAAACAATTCTTTTAAAAGCATTATTTAAAATAAGAACCGATTTGCATGTAAGATTTTCATATTCTGAGCATTTTCAAATACTGTAATTTGGCCAGGCTGTTCTTTATGCCAAATCAAAATAGAAAGAGGTCCTTCATTCAAAACAACTGAGAGGCAATAGTTTCTCAGAGCCTATGTTACAAATGATAATGCAAGAGAGACGAAAGATTCGTGCTCATCAACAATTCTCTAGCGATTTAGAATTGATACTCTGCTATAATTATATACTAGATTTTCCAAAATATCGTTCAGAAAATTTATTTTCCTACTACCCTGTTGGCTCCAATTATTCCCTAGTGTGAGCTGTGACTAAGACAGCAGCGATTTTTGCCTATGAATCAGAAAGTTCAAGTCCCTCTCCAGGACAGTAATGAGGAAGCTGCCACCTTTTGGATGAAATATTAAACACAAGCAGATAGAAATGATCCCATGACATCATATCAAGGAAGAGTCGGTGTGTTCTGGCCAATATATATCCCTCAATCAACATGGCAGAAACGTTAACTGCTCACAATTGCATTGCTGTTTGTGAGTCTTTTTGGTGCACAGAATCGGCTGCTGCAATTCCTACTTCTCAACAGTGATTCCAATCCTGGAAACAAGCACTCAGAAAGTAGGTGAACAAAGCAGTGGGCAATAGAAATGAGAATGCGCCAGGAGGATAAAAAACATCAGTCAAATTTCAGATCAATACTGTACATCAATGTTAGCTGTGAAAGAGACTACTTACAAATCTGCCTTTACAGCAGCAACAAACGGTGTACAATGCAAGAGTGGCATATCCAAGATGCAGTCTGTCATCTCCAAAGGTGTACAGCCACTTTCATAATAATGACAACACATCAACATTACTCACTTGGCTCAAAAGCACGATCTGTGGCATGGTATGATATAAATGCAACATGTTTTATCATTCTAAACTCAGCCTGTAATATTTTTTGAAATGTGTACATGAAACTGCTGTAATTAACAGTCAGTAATGCTAACCTATCAGCTCAACCATTACATTAAGGTAATGCATCCTCACCATAGCCACAGTAGACCATAGGCTGCTGTCTCATCAGTGACAGAAAGATGACTGGCAGTGAGTTTAACCTGATGGTCACCATACCTCTTGTCAGGGGAAAAATTGAGAAGGAACTGGGTCCAGGTCCGAAACATCAGCTTTCCTGCTCCCCTGATGCTGCTTGGCCTGCTGTGGTCATCCAGGTCTACACCTTGTTATCTCAGTCATTTGACTAAGATTTTCAAGATGTTACGGGGAACAGATTCTGTTAAGGACAGAGGAGAGAGGTTATCTGACTCTTCCAATTCCCTTCTTATATGGTTGACGTTGGGTCTAAAAGGGCTGGGTTGAGTTGTGCGAAGTTGGGGATTGTTGAGGATTGTTGTTGGGTCCGATAGGATTGGTCAAGAGGAGGCGCCAAAGTCCAATGAGTGGGTTGCACTGGCTCAGGTTGATTCGGGTGGGGGGTGATATTGGTCAAATGGGGCACAGATGGGCCAGGGCCAGATGTTAGGTCCAGTAATGGGTGGGAGTGCTGGCATGGTAGGTCTGTTCAGGTAAGTCAGTGGGGAGATGGTGTCAGGCCAGTGGATCAGGTTGGTTTGGGGCTGGCATTGTCCAGCTGGACTAGGTGAGGTCAAAGAGGGGTTGGGGCCAGCCGGTTCAGCTGGATTGGGAGGCTGCATTTGGTTGCTGGGTGCAAAAGGGGTTTGGTTAGTGGGAGTGGGGTATTAGTCTAGTGCATTCAGTCCGTGGGTATGCCAGGTCCAACAGGATTAAATTGGCCAGGTGTTACCAGATCTGGAGAGATTATGCTGGTTGAGTAGGGGAGAGGTTCTATGTGCAATAACATTGATTCAGGGCAGTAATAGGTGTCAGCGGTCAGTTGGTGATTCAGTTCAGTAGTTACTTCAGAGTTGGAATAGGCATTTAATCCTGTAATTTTAACTACTAATGTTAAGGGGGTCATAACTTTCTGAATCCTCTGAGTCTGAGGGCTCTATTCCCTCTATTTCTATTTCTTGTTCATGGAGATCAGAGGTTCTTGTGAGGTGGCGATGCCCAAAACCAGAAGTCATTATTGGGAATGGCTGTAAATTGGCTTGCAGTTACCCTCAGAATGGCTGCATAGCCCCATAACTTAGACAAGAGCATTGCTTTAAAGGTTCCCAGGAATTACTGATCAGAATGTTTAACTTCAACACCTTGGAATCAACCTCATTGCGATTTCTGTAAGATTCCATGTGCAATTCCAGTCTGTACTCCTGCAACGACTCTCCGCTATTGGAATTTCTTGACTGCATTTACTGACATATTCATCTTAAGTCTAAATGTAATATCAGTCACTCAGCACCTGTGTGTTCAAGAGGAAGAAAAATATACAGTTACAGAGTTATAAGCAAAAGAATAGGTTATGTTCATGTGTCTAGCTCATCGGCGGGAAATAGTCTTTGAGGGTATGGTGAAAATTGAAATCTTTTCCAACCTTGAATTATATTTTAGATGAGTTCAGATAGGTAGTGTCAGATATCAGGATAATTGCAGAGTTCTTTTGAAGAATAAATGTTCAGCAGGTTACGAGATTATGCACTTTCAATTTACATACAGAAAGTCCAATTTTTGCAATCAGACCTAGATTTAGGAATCATGTTGGGATGATTTTTAAAAAGACTTTATATCCTACTGCATGTAAAAATCAAAGATTAAACTGCCTTTTCTTCTTGAAAAAAAATGTCTTTCTGCAGACTGCATAGACTTTTTCCAGAGTCTTGGGATAATAGTGGATTTCAGTATCTAAGCCCAACAATTCAATTCGAGGACCTAATTTAAACACGTTGGAGAATCTGAACGCTTTTCCAAGATCCAAACCCAGCTCACCTTAAGAGTAAGAATTGTTAATGAACCTCATCTGAAGCAATTAGACACATTAGACTGAGGAATCAGACATCAAAAGTTTGAGAACTTTACACATTGAGCAACTAATGTTGAAGTAGAAATTTACCTAAATTTATCTGATGAAAGCATTGTTCTTTAATAGTCTGTTGAATCGTAAAGCTCACCTGACTCTTGACAGCTATTCTAACTATCTTGAGATAATTTATTTTAAAATATAAAACATAATTCTAGAAACTCCTACAAGATGTTAGGACATGTATTGTTAGGATGTGCCTTCCCTAGATATGACATGCATCGGCAACACTGAAAACAAAAGGGAGTTTGACGACATGTTTTTCACATTTCTTTCTTGTTAAAGCAAGAGAAATAGGATCACACATCTTGTAATTTATTGTACAATCGACACATTGATCTGGCATTTCAACTGCCTGTAACAGTTTTCTGCTGGTGTCAGCGCAGGTTTGAAGAAGGCTTGTGTTCAGGACTCTAGCACCATCTATCCCCATTTTTCCTGTTAAAATTCACAGTTATGTGTTGTCTCATGGGCTAATATTTCTATAAGCAGCTGGAAGTAATGCTTTGCAGGCACTACTACCAATAGACATGTAACATCTGGTAAGCACTGGTATTATGGGAGTGTTATGTTTGATTCTGCATTTCCAGAAAGAATTGTATTTCACAATCTGCTAAATAACAATGCTTGTACTATGCAAAATTCTG
This sequence comes from Stegostoma tigrinum, assembly GCF_030684315.1. NCBI lineage: Eukaryota > Metazoa > Chordata > Chondrichthyes > Orectolobiformes > Stegostomatidae > Stegostoma > Stegostoma tigrinum. The sequence continues at coordinate 21,135,780 of NC_081355.1, read as the reverse complement.
TTATGACATTAGTTGCTCTTCGTGTAAAACTGTTAACCTTTTGATAGCCATTTCTGCAAATTCATGCATCTAATCACTCCCATTCAAGTCCATCCATAATTCTTATTTTCAACGTGATTGTGAATGGTGACCTGGTTTTAGGTGTCTACAAAATATCTGGATTCACTCAATGCGCCTCATCCAATTTGGCTCTGAAGCTGAATTGTTGGTTTGGTGAAATTTCCAGTCTGACCTTGACCATTTGATTTTAGTGGGCATTCCCCAGCTGGCGACACTTTATTGTGGTTTTACCTAATCAGTCACATGTCCACTGGGGCACAATTGTCTTCAGGCGCTGGTCCAGCTTATACTGTACTTCTTTGACTGTGGGACCCATATCCCTCCCCAATCGTCTGCCAGCCTTGGAAACTCTCTTGGGCCCTAGTTAAATCCTGGAGAAAGGTTTCTGCCAACCACACCTCGGCTGCAGTTCCTTCAACACTTGCTGATTTAAAACAATACTTTTACACTCCGCTAGCCATACTTTCATCCTTTTAATTTAAATCCTAGGTGTTCTAACCTAACACTTGTAAATTCTGCTGTCATTTTAACCCCTGCCATCCTTACTGGTTTAATTATCTCACACACTGTAGAAATTTAGGACTTTCAACAGCCCTTGCAGTTGAACAGCATTTTGTTTGTTCCTAACGTTAACCCCCTTACCATCCCCAGCCAGGCCCCTTGTACTGCTCCACGTCTTATGGGCTGCCACTGCCTAGCAACAGATGCGCTCTTTGCAATGTTAAGCTCAGGGTATTATTCAAACATCACTACTCTGTACACCAATTTACTCCACATGTGAATTCTAACTAATAGAATTTTCAAACATTATTCTGTTGCCAACACAGTGCTTTGTTCTGCCTTTAGACAGCATCCCTACAACCTTTGCTAAAGGTAGGATTTGAGGATGGTCAGTGTCCCTGAGGACAGTTTGCTCCTTTTCTCAGGGTCCTAGAAGTAATTTCGCCCTTTCAACAGAAAATCCTTACCGTTCTGCTTTTCCTTCCTTACATTTCTTTCTCTGGAACTTTCTGTTTTATTCGCCTCCAAACTATCTCATTAGACCTTGTAAGAGTTACTAAACTAGCATTTATTCCGCATTAGATGTACATGGGTCAAATTATAGTCGCCTGTTATAATAGTTGCTTTTCTGAAACTCTCATGCAGTTTTTAAGATCACACAAGAGAGTTTTTGAACTTCTCTGACAGGCTTACTTCCCTAAACCATTCACGTATGAGGGCAATTTTGAGTAAACGTACTTAACAGCCAGATTCGAGCTATTTAATTATTTCAATTTCAAAGATCAACTATGCTTTTTGTAAGAATTCCTACATTTCTAGGAGCATTTTTCCAGCACTAATTCATAAGCAGTTGAGATGGCACTATTTCTGAGAGAGGCAGGTGACTGGCATTGAGAGTCAGGGCTAGTATAGCAGCTACTGAAAGGCAGTTCAAGAATGATATGTCTACAGAGTCAGTTTGGGTTGAGGTCTGGAACAAGAAGGGAGCAGTCACTTTATTGGGATTTTTTTTTACAGATCCCCTAATGGTTGCAGAGAAGTGGAGGAGCAGATTGGGAGGCAGATACTGGAAAGGTGCAGAGGTCACAGCATTGTAGTCATGGGTGACTTCAACTCTCCAAACATTGATTGGAAACATTTTAGTTGTAATAGTTTTAGATGGAGTAGATTTTGTCCAGTGCATTCAGGAAGGATTCCTGACACAGAATGTAGATAGACCAACATAAGGAGAGGCCACTTTGGATTTAGTGTTTGGCAATGAACCGGGCCAAGTGTTAGACCTGTTGGTATGACAGCATTTTGGTGGTAGCGATCTTAACTCTGTTACTTTTACAATAGTCATGGAAAAGGATAGGTACATAGTGCAGGGTAAGGTTTATAATTGGGGTAAGGGTAATTACAATTCTGTTAGGCAAGAACTGGATAACATAAAATGGGAATAGATGCTGTCAGGGAAGGGCACTATTGAAATGTGGAGATTGTTTAAGGAATACATACTGCATGTGCTCGATATGTTTGTCCCTAGCAGGCAGGGAAGATGCGGTTGACTAAGGGAGCCTATGTTCTCAAGAGAGGTCAAACAACTGGTTAAGAGGAAGTAGGATGCTTATAAAAGGTTTAGGAAACAAGGAACAGAAAAGGCTCCAGAGGCATATAAGTTATCCAGGAAGGAGCTGAAGAATGGGCTTAGGACAGCTATAAGGGGGCATGAGAAAACCTTGGCAGATAGGATCAAGGAAAACTCCAAGGCTTTCTACACATATGTGAAGAATAAGAGAATGGCCTGAGAAAGGGTAGGACTGATCAAGGATTGTAAAGGGAATTTGTGCACGGAGCCTAAAGAGATAGGAGAGGTCCTTAATGAATACTTTTCTTTGGTATTCACAACAGAGAGGGACCTAGTTGTAGAGGAGGACAGTGTGAAACAGTCTTGTAGGCTGGAGGATGTTGCTGTTAGTAAGGATGATGTGCTAGAATTTTGAGGAAGTTGAAGATAGATAAGTCTCTCGGGCCTGATGGGATTTATCCAAGGATTCTATGGGAAGAAAGAGAAGAGATTGCAGGGCCTTTGGCGACGATCTTTTCATCCTCACTGCCCACGGGTATAGTGCCAGAAGATTGGAGAGAGGCAAAAATCATTCCCTTGTTCAAAAAAGGGAATAGGGATAACCCTGGAAATTACAGGTCAGTTAGTCTCATGTCAACGGTGAGCAAATTATTGGAAAGGGCTCTGAGACATAGGATTTATGATCACTTGGAAAGGAACAGCTTGATTCATGATAGTCAGCATGGATTTGTGTGGGGTAGATCATGCCTCACAAACCTGATTGAATTCTTTGAAGAGGTGACCAAACACATGGATGAAGGTAGAGCAGTGGATGTGGTATACATGGATTGAAGTAAGGTGTTTGATAAGGTTCTCCAAGGTAGGCTCATGAAGAAGGTAAGGAGGCATGGGACAGGGGAAAATGTGGCAGCATTCAGAATTGGTTGATCCTTTGAAGACAGAGGGTGGTATTGGCAGAAAATATTCAAAATGGTGCTCAGTTACAAGTGGTGTACCACAAGGATCTGTTCTGGGTCTTCTTCCGTTTGTGATTTTTGTAAATGATTTGGATGAAGGGCTGGAAGGGTGGATTAGTAAATTTGCGGATGATACGAAGGTGGGTCACATTGTGGACAGTACAGAGGGCTGTTCTAGGTTACAAAGTGACATTGATATGATGCAGAGCTAGGCTGAAAAGTGGCAGATGGAGTTGAACCCTGAAAAGTGTGAGGTGATTCCGTTTGGAAGGACAAACTTGAAAGCAGAATACAGGGTTAACGGAAAGATTCTTGGCAGTATGGAGGAGCAGAGGGATCTTGGGGTTCATGTCCACAGTTCCCTGAAAGCTGCCACTCTGAAAGTGGATAGAGTTGTTAAGAAGGCATATGGTGTGTTAGCTTTCATTAATAGAGGAATTGAGTTCAAGAGCCGTGAAGTTATGTTCTAGCTCTACAAAAGCCTGGTTCGGTCACATCTGGGGTATTGTGTCCTCATTACAGGAAAGATGTGGAAGCGTTGGAAAAGGTGCAGAGGAGATTTACCAGGATGTTGCCTGGAATGGAGGGAAGGTCTCATGAGGAAAGGTTGAGAGAGCTAGGGCTTTTCTCTTTAGAACGATGAAGGATAAGAGGTGACTTGATGGAGGTATACAAAATGATCAGAGGCATAGATAGAGTAGACAGCCAGAGACATTTTCCTGGGGTGGAGGTAGCTATTACGCGGGGGCATAGTTTTAAAGTGAGTGGAGGTAGATACAGGAAAGATGTCAGAGGTAGGTTCTTTACTCAGAGAGTGGTTGGGGTGTGCAATGTATTGCCGGAGAGGGTAGTGGATTCGGCCTCATTGGGGCAAATAAGCAGCTATAAGATAGGCATATGGATGATAGTATAAGGTAAGGGCAGAGATTAGATTGACCCTAGGATAAGGGTAAAAGCTCAGCACAACATTGTGGGCTGAAGGGCCTGTATTGTGCTGTACTGTTCTGTGTTCTATGTTCTATATTTCCCTGTTCCTAGTTTATGAACCTGTCTGAAGGCAGCAGCAGCTAAAACATTTGGACTTTCCCCATTTGACTAGCTTTTAGCAATAGCGCAAGCCCTTTAACGGGATAGCCCTGTGAATTATTGCTAAATTATTAATTCAAAAACTTAGCTAATGTTCTGGGATTCTGGGCTTGAATCCACACCACAGAAGGTGGAATTTGAATTCAGTTAAAAAAATCTGGAATTAAGAATCGACCAATGACCATGAAATTATTGTCAGTTGTCAGAAAAATCTATCTGGCTCATGAATGCCTTTCAGAGATTTGTGAGGCATGGAAGTTACTTGCCATTTGTCAGACCAAGCCTATCTCAAGGGCAATTATGGACAGGCGATGAACCTTGGCCAGCCAAACGCCCACATTGCAAGAGTGAATAAAATAATACTGACCTTCCATTAGGAGAGTCCAGAAATTTACTCAGCCCTTTATCGGGTCAGCTATCTTCTCGAGGGCTGTGAAGGGTTCAACATCAGCATTTCCAAACTTAATTATTAACCAGGAATACTTCCAGAAATGAAAGCTTGCCTCTGAGCCAATCAGGTTATTTGCGTTATCAGCTGTGTTATCACCAGGAAAAGACAATGTCTCTGCATATGCTTCAATCTGTCTCAATTCTCTGACCCTTTAAGCTTGCAATTCCTTTTCAAGTTCCTCCCCTTCCTTCTGGGACTCCCCTTTGCTCTTTGTCTCCAGCCTCTGGGTGAATTTTGAATAAGGTAAGCTGATCTGCTTCCACATCTACATCTTCTGCATGATTTCAGATGAAGGAAGGGTGCTCTATTTGCACCTGTAGCACTTCAAGCCTTTTTGTTTTTTTTGTTTTACACTAAATTTTACCTGCATTGCTCTTACTTTAAGCTATTTGGTGGTTGGGCTTCCAATTTATGGCAAGTTGAGTCCATAAGACCATAAGACATAGGAGTGGAAGTAAGGCCATTCGGCCCATCAAGTCCACTCCGCCATTTAAATCATGGCTGATGGGCATTTCAACTTGACTTCCCTGCACTCCCCCCGTAGCCCCTGATTCCTTCTGAGATCAAGCATTTGTCGATCTCTGCCTTGAAGGCATCCAATGTCCTGGCCTCCACTGCACTCCGTGGCGAATCCTTCTGTTCAATGAATAATTTGGTATCAAAACTAGCTATGCTACTTTCAGGTTTTTGCATGAAATTTGCTTTTGTAGTCTTTTTGCTTTAAATACACAATGTCAGCAATTGAACCTTACTTCTTGGTTTCCAATTGTTTCCATTATTGTCAGATTTCACGTGCTTTTAGTCCAATTGTTTCAAATTCCAGACAAGCCCCGAATTCAGCTATGGACAGCAGAGAAAGGCAAAATGAAACCCTCATTCCATTTCCTTACAGATCATAACCAGGCTGAATTGTTTGGATCAGCATATGTTGGGATATAAAATGGTTGGAATATAAAAGCAGCGATGTGCTTCTGAGGCTTTATAAGGATCCAGTTACGCCCCATTTAGAATACTGTGTCCAATTTTGGGCCCCACACCTCAGGAAGGACATACTAGCCCTGGAGCGTGTCCAGCAGAGATTCACACGGATGATCCTTTCGGTCCACCTCCCCCTCTCTCCCTATTTATTCCAGAACCCTCACCGCATCCCCCTGTCTGAAGGGTCTAGGCCTGAAACATCAGCTTTTGTGCTCCTGAGATGCTGCTTGGCCTGCTGTGTTCGTCCAGCTTCACACTTTATTATCTTTGATCCCTGGAATGGTAGGTTTAACGTATGATGAACGGCTAAGGATCCTGGGATTGTACTCATTACAGGGTAGAAGATTGAGGGGCAATCTAATAGAAACTTACAAGACAATGTATGGTTTAGAAGGGGTGGACGCTATGAAGTTATTTCTGTTAGGTGGGGAGACTAGGACCTGTGGGCACAGCCTTAAAATTAGTGGGGGTAAATTTAAAACTGAAATAAGACGACATTTCTTCAGCCAGAGTGTGATGGGCTTGTGGAATTCATTGCCACAGAGTGCAGTGGCGGCCAGGACGTTGGATGCCTTCAAGGCAGAGATTAACAAATTCTTGATCTCAAAAGGAATCAAGGGTGACGGGGAGAGCACACTGCCCTTGAACTGACTTGGTTGGGCATGCAGCTACTGTCCACCTACTTATGAAACATGCTTTTGTAAAGAATGTCGGAAGATGCAATGAGTTTTGTCGAGGTTCATACTTAGCAGCTCCATGACACAGGGATTTGTACTCAATGGACCGTCCCCAGGAATTCACACCAAAACAAACATCAACTGTGCCAGGAGGTGCTTCAAATCAGTGAAAGATGCTCTTTGTTCTGCCCATAACTTGCTGGTCTTCTAATGTACAGAGTTGTCCTCAACTGAACGGTGAAGACCAGCACATGCCAAGGTCAGGACTTGGTGCTGTGTGACTCACTAAAGCTTGGGGAGTCCCAGTAGAGGCACACTGGGGACAGGTCACTCTCTGAGGCCTTAAGACCCAGCACTGTGCATCTCAGAATGTTTAGTGTGAGAGTATCAAAAACATATTGGAAGAATCTCAGAGTGAAACATGTTGCATAGAGATCATTGTACCAACAGCATTTTCCATATTTTGCACTATGAAATATTTTGGTCTCGGACTGCATACCTGATATGGAATGTATTTGCTATTAAAAATGTTAAAAAATATTAAAAAATATTAAAAATGTACTTGTTGAAATTGCTTGAAAATCTTACAACACACAAATGGGTATTTTGCATATGAATTTTATAAATAAAATGTATTTTTGAAAAAAAAATGTAGACAACAGGGATTTGCCCTTAACAAGAGAACAAAAATATGTAGTCCAAAATGGAAGTATTGTATGTGCTGGGGCTCAGCAGCTTATCGGAGTCTCCTGGGCAGCAAATATTTCATACCTCGATTGATTCCCCACCCCCCACTCCCCCCACAACATTGAAAGAGTTCTGGTTCCTCTACAAACATTTCAAGGATTGAAATGGAACACAACAATTTCATGAAAACTCTTTAGAGTAAATTGCTTCAAAAGGCATTAGTACTACAGTAAAGCCTAATGGAAAAGTCCTTCAAAGCTAAAACTTTAAGGTTTTGGAGGATGTGTTCTAGTTCCTGGAGGACCTTGAAAAAGGAAGAGAGCAGTATGAATACAACTTTACAATTTACATTGTCAAAAACAAAGCCAGCATTTCTATAGCAGTTAATGTGTAAACAGTAGACTAGTTCTTCATAAGGTTCACATTTGACAAAAAGAATATTCTGCAATCAATGATGATAAAGTGTGGAGCTGGATGAACACAGCAGGCCAAGCAGCATCTTAGGAGCACAAAAGGTGATGTTTCGGGCCAGAAGGATCCAGGCCCGAAACGTCAGCTTTTGTGCTCCTAAGATGCTACTTGGCCTGCTGTGTTCATCCAGCTCCACACTTTGTTATCTCGGTTTCTCCAGCATCTGCAGTTCCCATTATCTCTGATTCCAGAATCAATTATTTCTTGAAGGATTTCATAAGTAGCAGTTGAGGGGCAGATAGGAAAGGTGATACTGTTACTGCAATAGGGCAGACCACAAATAAAACCAAGTGAAGATACCATTGATCTCGACAAGATTGCAACATTGAAGAAAGGAAATGTGGGCTACCATGGGAGAAGCTGCAAATGCATTGAGGAGAAATAATGCGCCATATTCACAAGAGTCAAACTATCGTTTTAACTTTGGTTGAGGCTGTTTTAGAAATGGAAACCACTGGGAGAGGTTTAAACAGGGAACTAGAGAAAAAAATGCAACTAGGATGCAACTATACATTCATGTATGGCGGAAACAAATGTAGGAAGTGGATTGAGTGGCAAAGGAGTCCGAAGTGTGGGGGTGTGTGTGCGGGAGGGGGTGTATGTGCGGGGGGGGGGGGGGGGTGCGCGGGGGGCTGTGTGTGCGGCGGGGGGTGATGTGCACGTGTGTGTGTGTGTGTTTCTTTCCCCCGCAAGGAAGGAGTTTCATGTTGGCAGCAGTGTGTACCAATAACAAGAGGTGCTGGTGTTGGACTGGGGTGGACAATGTCAAAAGTCACATGACACCAAGTTTATTTGAAATCACAAGTGTTCGGAGTGCTGCCCCTTCACCTGATGAAGCAGCAGCACTCCGAAAGCTTGTGATTTCAAATAAACCTGTTGGGCTATAAATCTGGTGTCATGTGACATTTTGACCTTAACCAATAATTGTTCTATGGAGTGAGAATATGATAAGGCAAATGGTTTGTAGATTCCATTGGTAAGTTGAGCCTGGAGAGAACATGAGGCAGATAGAGAAGAGAAAAGCAATTTCAGAACTCAGTCAAAAGGAATTGAGAATCAGCAGCAAAGATGACTGAACAGATGATAACAATCTTGGGATTAGTATGTGGGAAATCGTGTCTCACAAACTTGATCGAGTTTTTTGAAGAGGTGACCAAGAAGGTAGATGAAGGCAGGGCAGTAGATATTGTTTACATGGGCTTTAACAAAGCCTTCAACAAGGTTCCACATGGTAGACTGGTTAGTAAGGTTAGATCACATGGAATCCAGGGCGAGTTAACCAATGGATGCAAAGTTGGCTTGACAGTGGATCTACTGTCGTTTATCGTTGATTTGCATGATTTGGATGAGAATAATAGTAGGCATGACTAGCAAGATTACAGATTACACCAAAATTCGTGTACAGTGAGGAAGGTTATCTAAGATACAACAAGATCTCGATCAGCTGAGCCAATGAGCTGAAGAGTGGCGTATGAAGTTTCATTTACACACGTGAAATGTCGCATTTTGGTAAGACAAACCAGACAGTCAGTCCCTGGGGAGTATTGTCAAACAGAGAGACCTAGGGGTACAGGCACATCCTTGAAAGCAGCATCACAGATAGACAAAGTGGCAAAGAAAGCATCTGGCTTGCTTGCCTTTATTGGTCAGAGCACTGAGTATAGGAGCTGGGATGTCATGTTGTGGCTGTCCAAGACACTGGTGAGGCCACTTTTGGAGTACTGTGTACAATTCTGGTCTCCCTGTTATAAGAAGGATGTTATTAAACTAGAAAGGACACAGAAAAGATTTACAAGGACATTACTGGGGGACTAGAGTTATGAGGAGAGACTCCATAGGCTGGGACTTCTGTCCCTGAAGCGTCAGAGGCTGAGGGGTGACCCTGTAGAGGGTTATAAAACCATGATAGGTATAGGTAAGATGAATAGCAAAGGCTTTTACCCCAAGGTAGCAGAGTTCAAAACTAGAGGGAATAGGTTTAAAGTCAGAGGAGAAAGATTTAAAAGGAATTCAAGAGGCAACTTTTTCACACAGGGGATGGTGCGTACATGGAATGAGCTACCAGAGGAAGTGGTAGAGAGGAATACAGTTATAACATTTAAAAGACATTTGGACAAGTAGATGAGTAGAAAAACATTTAGAAGGATATGGGACAAACGCAGCCAAATGGGACTAATTCAGTTTAATGGGACTAATTCAGTTTAGGAAGCCCGGTTGGCATAGATGAGTTGGACCGAAGAGTGTGCATCTGTGCTGAATGACTCAAGTAATACACCATGAACACAACTAATACTGAGAACAATAGGAAAATATCAGGCACAAACATCTCAATAAAGTGAAGTCTCACAAATTGCACCTCTGATACAGGTGCACACAATGAGAAAATCAAACCCCTCCAAACTATATCGAATAGCCTCAGAGGAGGAATGTGCATATCAAAGTCAAATGCTAGTTATACACTTACCTCTCATCCTTGGCATCATTGGCGGTCTCATTCCTGGAGGAACTCCCATGGGAGTTACTCTGCCTGAAGGCATCCCAATTGTTGGTGGTGCAAATGGAAGTCTCATGCCTGGCGGTGGTCTCATAAAGCCTGGAAAATGGAGATTGATGGGATGTTGACAATTTGCAGTGTTCAACACTGGAATACCCTTTGCTCTAACTTTTTGTTCCATCATTTTATTCTGTCTCAGCAACATTCATTAACACAGCAGACAGGCAACTATGGTCAATATTGCCCTTAAACCTGAAAAAGTATGCAGAAGGAAACAACTTCCCTCATTATAGAAAGTGTTCAACATATTCAACTACAAGGAAAGATAAAACTACAGGATCTCTGAACATTGAAGCATTAAAACACAAGATAAACATTAAAAACATGGATACACTTGCATGTCCTGATCCAATTTTCTCTCTACATTTAAAGTCACCTCATATGAAGATGAAAGACTTGTCTGTTATCCCAGCACTATATCCTTTTTCTTAGTTATGCATGAGATGTGGGCATCACAGGGTCAGATCAACATTTATTGCACATCTCCAACAGTTAAAAATCAAAAACACTACTGTCAGGCTGGGGTCACGTGTAGTCCAGACCAGGAAAAAATGGCAGATTTCCTTCCCTAAAGGACATTACTGAGTCAGACTTCTTTATATGATAATTGATAGTGGCTAATGGCTGCCATTAGGCTAGCTTTTAATTCCAGATTTCAAATTTTACCTACTACCAGTAGGTACTAGGGTGGCACGGTGGCTCAGTGGTTAGCACTGCAGCCTCACAGCGCCAGGGGCCCAGGTTCAATCCCAGCATCAGGCAACTGGTTGCACATTCTCCCCGTGTCTGCATGGGTTTCCTCCAGGTGCTCTGGTTTCCTCCCACAGTCCAAAGATGTGCAGGCTAGATGGATTGGCCGTGCTAAATTGCCCATAGTGTTGAGGGGTGTGTGGGTTACAGGGGGATGGATCTCGGTGGGATGGTCCAAGAGGCGATGTGGAACTTGTTGGGCCGAAGGGCCTGTTTCCACACTGTAGGGAATCAAATCTAATCTAATCTACCAAGGTGGAGTGCGAAACAATCTACAGAACATTAGCCTGGGGTTTTGCATTAATGGCCCAATGGCATTAGCACTACAATACCACCTACCCCATTGCACATGGAATGTCTATTCCACAAGGAGTGGTCAAAGTTACATATATTGTGTACTGCACTATCCTGGAACTAAAAATAAAAGTGGTGGAAATGCTCAGGACATTTCGTAGGAGAGAGAAAGGAAGAAACACACATTTTCCAGCATTTGCAGCATTTTGCTTTTTTGTACTATTTAGCCATCTGGTCATAATGGAGAATAATAATCATTCGGCATTATGTTTTGTAAACTCAATTCAGGAATTTTAACTATTTGAATTTGGAATGCTGTTCTGAGTTGCAAGTTTGGCAAGCGGGCTGGTGGTAAGGAAATATCATTTTGCCTATTAGAATGAGCCAAATTGACTGGCACATAATACTGCAATGATACTGTTAACAGGAATGGTTAACAATGTGAAAAAAAAAGTTGGAATGTAATTTTAGAAATTGTTATGACTACAGGGATCATTATGGCCCATGGCTTGGTACAGAGCTCTAAGCTCAAATGTTGCAACACTTCCACTCTGAATAAGGATAGGGCAACTTGTTTGGGTGTAATTTTTAACTTTATTGACTGGGTAATAATTTGGCAGACAAGATTGTTTTTCCTTCAGGGCATCCAGGTAGGTTCTTCAACAAGCAGACAATCCATTCAATACTAGATTACCACACAGGCAGAGTCCACCTTGCAAGTTTAAAATACAAATTGAACAAATGCATATTCACAATGGTCTCCAAGTCTTGCCCAGGTCAGATGGCAACAGTATCAAACACTGGTGGTCAGTGTCATGGTCAAATACAGATTAACCTACCTGGCCTCGGCTCACCAAGAACTGGAGGAGCTCCCCGGATTGGTCCATAAGGTTGTGGGATAGCAGAAAAGCTAGGAGTAGATGCAATTCCAGTTCCTCTTGTCTGAGGGGCCATTTCCTAAACAAAGTGCATAAAACACAATTTTGTACATCTACAATGCATTGGTTAGCCACTTACTGTTGACAAAAATAATCAAATATTGACCAACAGCCAGCAGTGACTGGCTTTCAAAATGCTAACCGTCTTTAAATAGAACATATGTGCATCAATATCCTTCACAAACTCTGCAGGTGGAAAGACTTCACAGTCAATACTTTCCTTTTAATACTTAGTTATTGATGCATGGCAGCCAATTTATGGACAGTAATGTATTTAAATTGGGATAAATAACCAAATCATCAGTTTTCATATGTTGAAGTGATTGGGCAGAGTACTAAAGAGAATTCCTATGTTCTTCAAAAAAGCATGAGATTTTTCTTTTAAATGCCCAGAGAAGGGAAAGACAGTTAAGCAGAGATAGTAGGAACTGCCAATGCTGGAGAATCTGAGATGACATGGTGTACAGCTGGATGCACACAGCAAGCCAAGCAGCATCAGCGGAACAGGAAGGCTGACGTTTCAGGTCAAGGCTCTTCTTCAGACCCTTTCTGAAGAAGGGTCTCGACCCGAAACATCAGCCTTCCTGCTCCTCTGATGCTGCTTGGCCTGCTGCGTTCATCCAGCTCTACACCGTGTTATCTCTGTTGAATTTAAGACTCATTTAAATAACAACATTATCAACAGTTCAGCACTCCTAAACTGTAACATCACCCCTGATCTGTGCTCATGCCTGTGGACTATGGGTAGAACTTACAACTTTCTGACTCAAGAACAGATGGAGTGCTTCCAACTGAGTCATAGGAGATGTCCATTTTAAAAACAGTTACCACAGAGGTAAAAATTTCCATTCACTTGACCCTCATGTATGCTTTGTGCCAATAAATATGCAAAATCCTATAAATTAGAATGTTTTGTGTATCACATGCAGGATGTAACAGAAAATTCACCTTTATTACATGAAAATCCAGGGCAGGGCCTGAATGCATGATCTTGCATCTTCTGAAATGTGAGCGTTATCATGAAGCCAAGCATTGCATAATTATTTTTAACCCAATATGTATAACTAGTTTTTATATCTCGATCTTGTTCCATAAATCATAGGTTGAAAATCAATTTCCCAATTGTTAGCCTATTACGTTTCTGGGAACATTTCTTGGAGCTACATGATAATACTAATTTCTTTTACAGAAAAGACAGATGTATAATTCAACAAGAATTAAATCACTTTTTGTATCTTGATGAAAATATAGAACATTCTCAAAAAAACTTTAGCATCCATTGGAGGAAATTTACTAATTTTATTCTTACAATTCAGTTAGCGGTTCAAAACAAAAAGCTCATCATCTTACAGTCAATACTGGGAATTCTCGAAAGGTATGGAGTGAGTTTCTAAATTCCATATCAGACGGCAAGAATGTAATCAGTTCACATAATGGAAGCAAAATGTAAATTTTTTAGGAAGATGAGCAGATTGAGATGACTAACTAATCGAAAGATAAAAATAGAAGGGATTTAATGGACAGCTAAATTAATACCATCCGTGGCTCTGAAGTTGAAATTCATCCCCCTCCTCCAAATCAGTAAATCAAGACCTGCACTAATCAGAAAGTACCAATTTGCCAGTTGTCATTGGCAATCCCTCCAGTTATTTTTTTTCTGCTGCAAGGCGTTCTGAGGTGTGTGGGCAGAAGGTGTGTGAAACCAAAGCTAATGCTGGGAGAAGTGTCACTATTAAAATTGGTGTGCACGGAACCTCTGAGCATGAGCAGCTGCATTGCTGTGCAGTTTAGAAGGAATGCAAGCTGTCATCATGGCATTCAAAATACCAACTTATGGCAATATATTTTACAGTGCAGCAAGGAAAATCATCAGCCACTTAACTGCTGTAAAGGCAGATTAAAACACAGCAAGCAGAGCTCCTGCCTTTTAAAGAGGTCAGGAGTAGAGAACGGACTGGTTTAAGAAATCGCATGCTGACCCTGACAGATGACATCCTGTGGTCTGGCAAATTTTCTTGTCCAATGAAAGCCTGATCCTTTAGGGCTTAGGAAGGAACAACCACATCTGACCTAAAACGTGTGTTTAGAAATAATCAATGGTTCATCCTTACCTGCTGGGAAGGACCTCCAACACCTCTTACTGGTCCCATTAGTCCTGCAGGTACCTGAGCCATTGGTATGCTGGGTGGCATCCCTCTCCCTGCTGCTCTACCAACACCAGCGCCACCTACAGGGACTCTTGAAATGCCAACCTGTGCATTAACATTAAACAAAAAGAGTACTGGAGAATGTTAATCCCCAGAAAATAAACAATTTGAGTAGAATAAACTCAGAAATTCAAATTAGAAAGCCATCATCTGTAGTTGGTTACTCCCACTAAAGCCCATAATTTTAATTGCAGTCCATCTTGGGACTCTCTGACATAAACATAACTCAATAAAAATTGGCCATTCAGCTGCTCTGAATTCCTTACATTCATATTCCTCCATAGGTGGGATGGAATGTGTAGGATACGTTCCATATCTTTGACATCTTTAACTGGAATCAGCTGAAGCATCAGATACCAAAACACCCTCCTTCATTGAGCATTATCTCACACAACACATACACACTACCTATAGTGACCTTACAAATTACAACAATGCATTTAAAACTTCTGGTCTTAAGTAGCCCAGTAGGTGGAACCAGTATGAAATAAAGTTAGTTTCAGGTTGATGATCTTTGATCAGCGCAGCCATGTTGCTCTGCTGCACAATTATGGACTTTCATTTATGTTGGTATCTTTCCATGTTCAGAAATATTCAAATGGAAACAAACTTATTTGATGGATTTGTTCAAGGTGCAGTGACTGTCAAAAACATGTTGATCACGCACTGCAAGATACCACAAACTCAGCGTTGATTAGCAAAACACATGCAGGCAATGTTTTATTTTCGTATTTTTCTGACATGCTGACACTTCTGTAAAGTAAGAAACTTGGTATCCAAGTTGTACATAGCAGGTTTCCAGAAATGAGAAAATGACACATGGCATTTTCAAATGTTAGTTAAGAGATAAATATTGTTTGGGAAACACTGGGAGAACTTCCATGCTTATAATAACTCTGCATCGTTCATGTCCATCAAGGGAGAGAAATGGTGATAATGGGAACTGCAGATGCTGGAGAATCCAAGGTAACAAAGTGTGGAGCTGGATGAACACAGCAGGCCAAGCAGCATCTCAGGAGCACAAAAGCTGATGTTTCGGGCCTAGACCCTTCATCAGAGCTCTCTGGCCCGAAACGTCAGTTTTTGTGCTCCTGAGATGCTGCTTGGCCTGCTGTGTTCATCCAGCTCCACACTTTGTTATTTAAGGGAGAGAAATAGCTTTGGTTTAACTTTGATTCTAAACAGACAAAATATCTGATGTTCTATCAGTCCCCATTGTTATTTACAGATCCATTTTTGACTAGGGCATGAACATTTAACCATCTAAAATGAGATGAGTACTACTACTGAGGACAGCACAGCAAAACAGTATGTCAACACTGTTATGTATTAAAATATTATTTTATATTATTTATTAACATCTAATAAATTACAGAAGTAATATATCAATGTATTTTCTTAATATTATATTTTAAAGTCACAACTGCATAAATTTTCTAATTACTGACCACTTCGTCATTGGAAATATCTCCGCCTGCCACAAAAAAGTATATTAAGTATCAAAACTCCTTTTTTTAACCCAGCGACAACTAGAGTGATATTGTAGTCTGTTTAAATTCCAGCCAAGAAATGTGAAGTGTTTCAAACATGTCAGCTCCCTCCATGGGTATGTACCCATGTAGCACAGCTAATTTTGAAAACATGGGAGTGAGAAAGATCCTAGCACACCATTAGGTTTTGTAAAATTGCAGATTTAACTGCATTTAACATCTGAGCATCTGAAATTGTATTCTGTTTTGTCAAATTAACTTTGCACCTTTTCTGCCCCTCACCCAGTCCATTCCCCCAGCACACTAACTTAATCAAGACAGTACAGAATGCCACAAGGCAAACTATCAAGGACAAGCTTACAGCCATAAAAGAAATTTCACGAAATAACAAATTGTATAAAGGAACGGCTTACTGAAAAAATACTTGTTACTGGTGACACTGTTGCACACAGTGCAACATTTGTAGGAGGATAAGTATAACCAAGCAAAGGCATTGTTCGACTCATGGGACATTACTCTTTAGGTTACAGGATCTTATGAAATTGCCCATTCTCATACTCGAGTCAGCTCTTCCCACAATGCCAGTTTTCAGTGTTATCCAGAGTTAGTAATGTAGTGTAGTGTAGTGTAATCAACATGATCTCCAGCGACAACTACTACCTTGATGCAGTCACAGAGCAAAATTTACCCAACATGTCCAATTAGAAAATTCTGTGCCCAAATCATTCTTAGCATCTTGCTCAGCTGGGCAGGCACTTAGATCATTCTTGACTCATCCATATCAAGATGAATTTCCATATAAAACCAGATTTAAGAAAATATAATCAGTTAGTTGCGACGGAGACAAGAATCATGTTTACCCTAGAACACAGTCAAGATATACCACCAAAACAAGACATCTGTGCAGGAGAATAAAATGTTTAATGTGCTGCAAAGTAAAAATCAAATTTATTTACTATTTACTACTTCTTTACTAATTACTCCATGGCCTTCCCAACTTATTACTCAAATGATCCACAATTCTTTCATAACATTTTGCTCCCCTGACCCCAAGTTTTTGCTTCATTCCATTGCTGGCTACTTATCTCTACACTTTCTTACATCAAATTCTCAGTCAGAATATTGAAAACCTTAACTCACACTCTGAATAGTATCACCTTTGGCAAGTAAGCATTTAGATTAGATTCTCTACAGTGTGGAAACAGGCCCTTTGGCCCAACAAGTCCACACCACCCCTTGCAGACTCATCCCCCTATAACCCACACACACCCCTGAACACTACGGGCAATTTAGCATGGCCTCACAATAAGTTTAAGTAGACTAGGTGGGAGAGGGACGTAAGGCAATCTGTGTGAACTGTTACTTACATCTCTGACCGGAGGCCCTTCCACAGTCATCGTCACAAGTGATTCCCCTCGAAGCAACACAAGGCCAAGGGCCCGTCTTTCTTCTCTTTCACCTTGCTTGGAGCTTTTCGACCTACAAAAATCAGGTCAGCAAAAAAAAACATCCTTGAACAGTACTTCAGAAAATATTGCAAAAGCATTCAAGGAAATACTTTTGGATAAAATAAGCAACCAAATCTCATAAGGAGACACTAGGCTGGGTGGTGAAAGCTTGATCGGAGATACAGCTTAAGGAGCATCTGATGGAGGTAAAAAGGAAATATCAGAACCTAGAGTTTCAGGCAGGTGAGACCACATCCAGTGATTGTTCAATAACAAAAATCAGCGCTGCACAAGGGAGCGAAAATTAGAGGAGCAGATAGCCTAAGGTGGTAACTTCAAAGGGGGTTGAAGAGGTGGGGAGGCAAGGCAGTGGAAGGATTTGCGAAGAGAAGGAAAGAAGGAAAGGGCCCCTTTCAGGCAGGAATAAATGTAACCCAATGGGAACCTGGTGTGACTTGCGATAAGAGATCAAAGCCGAATCAGACCATTTTTGCACAGCAGAAAGGTACACCAGCAAACATACATACATACTTTAACCTTCTGAATTCATCACAGTCGCACAGAATGAGGTTCATGTGTCGGTCGAAAGCTTTGAGAAAGCCAATGAAAACACGGCCGTCTTGGAGCACACATCTCATCCTGTAATCCACATATTGTACCATTTTAGCACTTCTTCCAATCGGCTGCAAAGAGAAAAAATATCTGCTGATCAAATTCGTGCTGAATGGCCTTTCTCAGTCTTAAACCATAACTGATAAGATGCACATACCATGCTTTTACTCAACAGGAAACTATTTTAGGATTATGAAATTATCGGTTATATGAAAATGAAACAAGAAAAATACACATCACAGTAGAGGCAAAGAGCAGGGAGTGATATTAATGACAGAAAATGCTACAGATTCTCAGCAGGTATGTGTGGTGGGCAACAGTTAGCGGTCTGAATTTTTTCAAAACCTGGTGAATTGTTATTTTCAGAGAGTTTCATGGAGGGTTTCTCTGTGAGCTCTAGCAAGTTATGTCACATAATTCTCCCCTGTTCACCTCATTAAGTGCACTATGCTTTTACAGCACTCACATGCTCACTGCTGCCAGGACTCTCCTGGCATCACATTTAAAGCCCAGCTGTGAACCCCGTCAAAAGTTACCAGCCAGGAGCTGCCCTTCCCAGTTGAATAAGTGGGAAGGAAATGGAAAAGGTAAGATTCAGAGACACACAGAAGCATCTGTGAAATAAATTGGGTATAACTTGTTGTGCCTGGTGCTGCACTCCTCCGTCATTGAGGAGGTGATAGTCCTCCTTTTCAACATTGGCTTCCTCCCCAAAAATATCTCTGCTGCTCTTCCAGCTCTTCACCGTCCAACACATCCAGTCTTCGCTTTCTCCAGTGGTACAGAGCACAACATGCAAAAGATACCGCAGCACACTCTGTGTGGAACATACAGCAGGGACATTCAAGTCCGATCAAAGCACGGACCCTCATTTTCAGTTGGCAGACCATCTGTTCCACAATGATCCTGGTGGAAGAATGAACTACATCGCATCTACTCTTGGCCTCAGTTGAGAGCTGCAGAACTGAATCATTAGCCATGCCTGCAGAGGGTAGCCCTTGTCTCTCAGCAGCCATCCCCATATAGCATGTAGCCACTGAAAGGAAGCAGGATAGACAAACAGGAGGCTAGAAGAACACAGCAGGCCAGGCAGCATCTGGAGAAAAGCAACAGTCAACATTTTGGAAATTACCCTTCTTCAGGTCTGGACGTGGGAGTAGAGGAGCTGCAAAGAGGCCAGGGATGGGTCGAGGTGGAATGGTATGATAGGTGGACACTGGTGGTAGATACAACCTGGCAGGTCATTAGGAGGGACGTATCCAGTTGTTGGCTGGAAGGGAGGGTCAGAAGGTGGAAAGGTTATTTGAAATTGGAGAACTCAAAGTGGAGTCCTCCTGGTTATAGTGTGCCCAGGTGGAAGATGAAGTGCTGTTCTTCAAATTTGTGTAATAAGTCGCTGCAACATTGGAGGAGGCGGAGCATGGAAATGTCAAACGAAGGGTTGAATTAGGCGGTGACCAGGAGGTTAGGTTGGTCATTAGTGGCCAAGTAGAGAAGCTGGGCGAAACTGTCACCCAGTGTACATTTGGTCTCACCAACATAGAGAAAGACCACACTAGGAGCACTGGATGCAATAGACTAGGTTGGAGGAGATGCAGGTGAAGCTCTCACTTGGAACAGCTATTTAGGGCTCTAAATGGAGGTGAAGGAGGTGGTGTTCAGGCAGGCATTGCATCTTTTACAATTACAGGGGGAAGGTACCTGAAAGTTAGCACAGAAATGGGCATTGTGATAAACTCTAAGGTACCAGTCCAGGGAGGTTGGTACTGGGCAACCATCAGCCTCACTCCATTATTGTGGTAAATCTCAGAATCCTCAGTTCAGCTTTCTGCCTTTCCAAGTTGGTCAGGGGGTGAGCCAGGTCAGTCCTGGTTGTGTGCTTGCAGAAAGTCATGGAAATTTCCAAGGTACCTAGCGCAGAACTCGAAGATATGATACTGATGACCAAAGATGACGTAAACATTGATGGAATGGAACTCTTCTGTTGGTAAAGTCAACTTTGTTATGTTATATTATATTATGTTATGGCATTTTCAGCCTGTTTATAGTGTGCACACCTGGGGGAAGGCAGCTTTGTTGGCAAAGCCTAGTATTCCAGGCTACAGCCTTGACCTCGACATGAGAAATGGGGTGAAGTGGTGCAAACTTGTACAAACTTAGTAATAGCCTTGACACATTTGTGGGCTGAGGATTGCAAAATCCCACAAAGGTCCCCAGTAGATTTTTGGAAGCAACCAGTTACATAGAGATTTAGCATGGTTATCTGCTCGACAGCCAATGAAATAGGATGGCCACCGACCCCTTCAGTTTGCAAGCACCTTTTCATTTTAGTGCTCCATGACTGTGCTTCAGCAAATGACAGTTCTTGAAAAGGTGTCCCAGGACACCCTGATTCCATAAGAATGTTGGGAAAAGTTGACAAAGATGGAGGACTGGAGAAGCTATCAAAGAGCTGCAGCCACCCAGCATCCGCTCAAATGTTCGTGCTGGGATTTGTCACGAACTAACTTCTCTCCACTGCCTGAGAAAACAGTGACTTGTGTATTAACAAGTCAAGACTAAGCAATAATGATGTTATTGCCTGCAATTAAGACTCTCATCTCTCACAAGTTAGCTTCTCATCTAGCCAAAGTTTTGGGTGGAAAATAAGACCTTTCATTCCCTTGATGTCAAGAGTTTAATTTTACCAATCTTGACATTCAAGGTTTGTGACCTTTCATAGCTGGGGAGTGGCATTAATTGGTTAGCTTTTCAAACAGGTCCAGCATCTGAATAGTCCACCATACTCGCACTCTGCACTAATTGAAGTTAGAACAAAAAAATTCCTACTGTGAAAACAGGCTATTCTGTCCATTGAGTTCACACTGACCCTCTTAACAGCATTTCACCCAGGCTCACAGCCCTCTCCTACCCTTGTATTTGCCATGGTCAAGCCACCTAACCTGCACATCTTTGTACTGTGGGAGGAAACCAGCACACCGAAAGGAAGCGCACGCACGCACACACACACACACACACACACACACAGGAAAACTTTGCAAAATCCACACAGACAGTTGCCAAAGGCTGAAACTGAAACCAAGTCCCTGGCACTTTGAGGCATCGGTACTACCACTGAGCTGCCCAGCAATACTTTTGAAACTACATTGTTAGATGCAATTAGAGGTGGACCCAAAACAAAACTGGAAGCCTGTCAGCTGTTTATACCAGCAGAAATATTTTGGTTGGTACAGCATTACATCAAAAGTCTTGACTGACCTGGTGATGCAGAGGTAGCATCCCCATGTCTGAGCCAGGAGATTCAGATTACAGGCAGGGAATATGTCAATGTCCCTAAACAGATTGATTAGGATAGGCTAAAGGATCCTGGTTCAATCCCAGCTTTTGGCAGCACCTTTACTGTGCTCTTGTAACCCAGTGGTAGTGACCTTATCTCTGAGCCAACATCTAGATTCAAGTCCCACCTCCTCGAGTATTGTGGAATAGGGTCTCTGAACGGGTTGTCTAAACTCTGTCTCCAGCTATCTGCAAATAAAGTCAATGGGATTTCCTCAAAAGTTTGGGCTGGACCTCTTTAAAACGAAAAGGTATAACGTAGATCTTAATATCGAACTCTGCTGCGTGTAGCTCTGACTTCTGCATCGTCTTTCTAAATTGGTTTCGCGAGCAATTGTGCGAGGATTTGGAGTTACATTTGATTAAACTAGCAATCCGGAACCGTGTGTGGAGGCACCTCTAACATTGAAATCAAAGTGCAGTCAGATACGCACTTTGACTATTGGAAAACAAACCGCCAAGTCAATTTATACACTTAAGTGCCTCATTAGGCCAGATCCCTCGTTGTAAAAGTTTTAAACCACAGAAATCAACGGGGAAATCCACATCAGGAAAGGAGGCAACTGAATTCTCAAATTCTTGCAACGTACAGTATTGAAATGGGTGCTGTCTGACCTGTTGTAGCTTTCCCCAACTCTAGTTCTAGATCCTGCAGTTCTTTTCAAGTGTTTGCCAGACTACTTAGAGTCAAACTTTGCTCATTAGAGAGCATAGATCCAATAAGTGGTTATTGGTGACCAAATTTCTAATGCAGTGCAGCTTCCGGGCCCTATATAATCCAATCCTGCACACTTATGTCCCATTCCATGTGACTTGTATCTGTTTAGTAATCCTTCTCCTACTTCCCCACTTACAACCGGCTCTTCCTGGACTTCGACACTTTCAAGTTTCCCACTGCAGTTACATCAAAAGTTAACACGCTCATTGTTCCAATATAATAGATTCTGTTCTGAGCAAAACACAGAAACTCTTCTCTCACCATTCTGATCCAGCTACTGCCTTTCCAGTTCCTCTTGGTTAGCGAGAAACATATTAAATTGAGCCAATCGGGGGAGACTTTGAATTAGTCAAGTACCAATCATGAGATTAAATCCAAGCCTGTTCCAAGTATAATTTAGAAAAGTCCTGCAATACTTGTGCAGTCGGTGTTGGGAACAAACACCATTTTCAGCTGGTTAATGCTTATCGTTCTTAATGATAAATACCCCTTACGTTCTTCATATGTCAATGGGTCTTTATTTTTGCAACTATGTCACGTAATATCTCCGACTCTTCTGGCAGGACTGATGAGCAATCAGGTGAAGTATTTTCCCCAAACCACCACTCTTAGTACTCTGTGGTATTTGTCATTTCTACTGGAATGTGGTCCTAGGTGAGGGTTGTCTGATGTGGTTCACTGTCACCAATCCTCTTTTGTCTTTGCTCTGTCTTAACCTTATCTAATAATAAGTGGTAGAGGATGCATTATGTGAAGTATCTTCAGAAGAAGTACTGTTCTTAGATGACAAGGAAGCTTATTATAGCAATAAGTACAAGTACAGGCATAATTATGGGCACCTTGGGGGACTAGTACACTTGTACGTGAAAGCTAAAGTTGACCGCTGTCTCCACCCTGTGTATGTTACATCAGTAGAAATTGTGAAACTGATGTGACATGAACATTAATTTCTTCAGAGCTGTTAGCTTATTCAACACCAATGTCCCAAATGAGTAGTGAATCACAATCCTTTTTATAATTGGAAACCTAAAGTTGTGTAAAATCTATTGAATACAGACGTGTTATGTTAAATTTATATCCTGTAACCCCTTTAAAAGCAGCCAGAATCCTATTCACAACGATGATGTTCTTTTTAAATGTCTTTCACAATGTGACTGCCTCTGGTGCTTGTTAAGTTCAAAGTTCCCAAAGCCCAGTCCAATGTAGTTTGTATCATGGGTAGTGGAGAATGCTGGAGTACCTTCAAGCACTTCATCTGAATCACAGTGGTGAGTGGAGGATTTTTAAAATCCGTGTTCTCAGCAATAGTTCTGTTAGGACAGTTTATTGCCCCCTCTGTGAAGCAACCAGCTGGTTATGCATTCTGATACTTGTTACCTAACCCAGCCTCAGCTGGTCTTACTCTATTACATCAGACATCTTTTATTGAAGGTTTTTATTTGGAAGTCTACAAAGATGACATCTGATGCATTACTCTTACTTAGTCTCTTTGTTATTCCATCAAAGAATTCATGGGGCTGGTCAAGTAATAATCTTCCTCTCAAAATACATGCTGAGCATTTATCACTATCTATTTTGTTTCTTGATGTTTGTTCTACCTTCTCCTTCAGTGAGGATTCCATTTTTTTTCTACCACCAATGTCATACTGATGGATTTATTAATTTAAAGGTGCACTCCATCATCCTCCTTACTTATGAGTTATCTATCTGCCAGCTCTCTGATTTTGCACGTCTTTCAAAGTTTGAGTTTAAACAAAAAAGTCCTTTTCAACTGGTAACACCTCAACTGCTAAGAAAAGCGAGAGAATGAAACCAATACATCATTGACATGGTCTAACACCCATTGTAATAAAGTTATTGGAATATCTTAAGGACTGAGTTCCTCTACATTTTGAGATGATTAAAGTGGGTTTTTTTTGACTCATGAGCTGGGGGTTGGTCAATTTTGTTGACTGGGCAGCCAGTTTACAATACAGATGATGCTAGTGGCATGAGTTCAATTCTGCACCAGCTGAGATGATCATTTTAGGACTATCCTTCTCAATCTCTCTTCTTGCCTGAGGCACGATGACTCTTGGGTTAAACTCACCATGAACAGTCATGAGAGAACAGCCCTATCTTCCAGTAAGACTATGGCATCTTTTGCTGTTGTAAGGCATATGCTGTCAATCAAGAGCAGAAGAATTATTCACAAGTTCTCAGCTAACTCTGCAGTTTGGAACTGGAAACAAATTCCAGAGACACAAGTACAGAGAGAATATCGAAGGGCGTGCTGGTCTCCCACCAGAAGCTGCCTGTTCTCTGCAGTTAATAAAAACCCTCAGTTTAAACTTTTGGAACACCAGTCACCTTTCCTGTAGCATTTGCTGTGAGCTGTGACCTTAGAGCTGATAAATCCAAAGCACTTTCCAAGTGAATCAGTCACCCTGTACTTCCAGTCGGAGTAGGAACCAATGAAAATTTCCACAGAGAGGCAACTAAACAGCAAGAGCCTAGATCAGAGAGCCGGCAGATAGATAACTCATAAGTAAGAAGGATGATAGAGTACAACTTTTAAAATAATAGATCCATCAGTATGACATTGGTGGTGGAAAATAAATGATTAATCACCTTGACATCAGAATTAGGAAGCAAAGCCATTGAACTGACTTCCCAGTTTTTTTTCCCCACCTTAATCTATCCACCTTATTTATCTATTTGGGTGCATGTAGAGGAGTTTATGAAGTTATTAGAATTTTTTTGTTGGGTTATATGCCAATGGTTTTTATTTATGAACTTTCTATAGTTTAATTACTTGCAATAAATCTTGTTTAATACAGAAACCTGTCCTGTACCTTCTATCAGTTTTGATCTGAGACTCATTAATTGGGATACAGTTTGTACTGTTAAAACGTTAACATTTGTTACAACTCCAGGAATAGCGGGGTTCAATTCACCACCCGCTAGTGGGTAGCAACGCAATGATTGGCCTGGTTTGAAGATTGTTTGTTTAGGGAGTAGAAGAGTTTGGACAATAGATATATACTGTTACAGAGTACACAACATGTATAGGTGTAATCCATTTGGACTCTTAATGCCACTACATTATTCAAATAAGATATGGTTAATCTTATTGTGACCTCAACTCCACTTTTCTACCTTGCCCACAGCATTTTTTTGGCTCTCTTATTGATGAATAATTTGTCTAACTCAGCCTTGAATATATTCAACAATCCACTGTTCTCTGGGGTAGAGAATTCCAAGAAGAAAGTGATCAAGCTCTGAACTTGGGTCTCAGCTATTCACTGTTAATGACATAGATAACACCAATAAGACAGCTACGCATTCAGGATTGCTAATGACGCTCAAATTAGTTGGGTCGGTGGAAGCATAAAATTAAAAAGAGCCACTGATTTAATTAGGTGAGTGGAAAAAAAAACTGTAACAGATTGATATCAATAGATGTAGTCATCAAGTAATTGACTTGAAATGAAAATGTTGATTAATTGTTATCTAAATGATGGAAAAAGAAAACCACTATGGAGGTCCAAAGAGATTGAGGTCCCTAGCTTGTAGTAGTCAGGTGCATAAAATGTTAACTTCCGTCCCTAATTGCAAAGCTTTGCTGCAATTGACCAAAGCCTGGTTAGTCCATTTTGGATGGTTAGACATGCTCCTCCAATGAGCAGTTCTGGCACTACACCTTAGAAAATATTAAATGTGAAAGAAGTATAGGTCAGATTAACAAGAATGTTACCGCAGCATTAGGAGTTGGATTTTGAGCTGCAATTATGACCATTTTGTTTTTATTGCAAAGACCACAGATATTTATGGATGATTTGATTGAGAATCTTATGATTTTTGAAAGGTGATTAGAGAGAAATGTTTACTGCTGACAGCAGAACCTAGGACAAGTGGATATAACCTTAACAGAATAATACAAATTTAGGAGAGAAATTAGGAATTACAACTTCACTTGAAGAATGTTGGAAGCGTAGAATACTCTCTCAAAAATACTATTCACTTTATCAATTTTAATTTTAAATCTAAGATTGGCAAAAACAAGTCCAAAGCTAAGTAAATGTATGGAACTAAGGCTAGGTGTTTGGAATTCAGGTAAATTTAAGTGATAATCTCAATAGTTAGTGGAGCAGGTTTAAGAGACCGAACATTTTAATCCTGTTTTTTTTTTCCTCTTGTGTTCTCTCCCTGAAAGCATGACTGATCCATAGCAGTGCAGTCTTCAGAATGGGTAGTTCAAGGACATAGGCTGGATTCAGAACCTAACTGGATTGGGAATCGAACCTTGCGCTGTTAGCGCCGATCTGATCCATTCTGAACATCCAGCCAAATGAATCTGAAGCACTATAGCAATATAGCAATATGCTTGCTGTGGCACCTAGAGTTATGGATAGTGATGGTACGTAAGAAATAGACGCAGAAGTAGGCCTTTTGTCTCTCAAGCCTGCCCCACAACTCAATTAGATCTGCTGAAGGCCTCAACTGCACTTTTGTGCGAGTGTATCACAGCTGTCAAGTCCACTATTTTTAAAAAAATCTATCTACTTACCCTTTAAATATTTACCTTTCTCATCTCTCTCAGGCAGAGACACTCACTTCCCTCTGGGACAAGACATTCCTTTGCATTTCTTTTAATTTTAATAAATAAGTCATCTTTATTCTTTAATTATGTCACCTAGTTCAAGATTTCTTCACTTGTTGAAACATCTTCTCAACGTCTACCCTATCATGTCCCACTCAGAACCTTGAACGTTTCTGTAAGATCACCACTCATTCTTCTAAGCTCTAATGAATAAAGGCCTAACCTGAGTACGGTTCTTGATATTTCAATCCCTTTGATCCTGCGAATCAGCCTGGTGAATCTCTTTGAACTGCCTCCAATACCAATACATTCTTTCCTAAATACTGGGGCCCAACTGTACTCCAGGGTGCAGCCTCAGAAACATATAATTGTTAATGAGACTTCCCTATTTTCAATATTTTATTCCCCTAGTAATAAAGACCAAAATTCAATTTGCCCTCTTAATTACTTTCTGCACCAGTGTGCTAACTGTTTAGGTTAAGTGTGCCACAACAACTAAATCCCCTGATTTTTTTTATTTTGAAACTTCTTTCCACTTAAACAATACCCTGCCTTTTGATCCTTCCTACTATAGTGCATGTCCTCACACTTTTTTTACATTGAGCTCCATCTGTCAACTTTTTGCCCACACACTGAACCTATTCACAACCCCTTGTGGATTCCTTATACCCGAATCACAACATGCCCTATCACTCATTTTTTTGTTTTGTCAGCAAAACTCTGCCCTCTGCACCAATTCATTAATATGGATAGTAAATAATTAGGACTGAGGCCTGTGGCAATTCACTGGTTATGTCTTTCCAACCTGAAAAAGAACCATTATTCCTAATTCTGTCTTCTTTGTGTTAACCAATCCTCAATCAATGCTAGTACGTTGCGCTCAAAACTGAGCTCCTAGTTTGTGTAATACTCTTTATTTCATGTAGAACCTGATCAAATTCCTTCTGGAAGTCCAAATATGTTAGATTTACTGGCTTCCCTTTATCAAGCCTACTTGTTATATCTTCAAAACTCTATTAAGTTTGTCCAACACGATTCCCCTTTCACAAGTTTATTTGAAGCTCCAATTTCATTCCAAAATGTAGATGACTGGGAATTTCTTTCACTCTTTCTTCCTGCCTGCCATCTACATGTGTTGGAAAAACTTACAAGTTGATCCTCAAACTGTTTGGCCATATTAAGAGCACACCTCTCTCTGCCATTAAATCCTGGAATGGGACTTGAAATCCCAGACCATCTGGCTCAGAAACAGATTCACGTTCACTTGGGACCACCTACTCCTGTTCCAGTGGTAGAAGCAGTAGGGCTGGATCACACCAGTGAAATTAGCTTGGTAAGTTGTGTCAATTCTAGTGATGCTGTTTAAACCAAAAGTTTAGTCATACGCAGAAGAGGTCTGGTTTAACCAAGTTTTTGTAAAAGACATAGGCTGAAGGGTTTCAATATATATCTGCTATTTGTTTCATTGTGCTGCAGTGATTTAGCTCTCACATTCTTGGCCAATGCATCATCTGCAATCAAATATAATTTGAAAATCAAACATTATGGTGGCTTTCTACACTAACAGAGTAGAGGAATGCAAACCACCAACACAACTCAATCAAGTTCATATCCCAAAATGATGTATTACATATTTTGCAGCAAAATTACTGTTAACATTAGATATAGAAACAGAAGTGAACCATTCAGCCTGTTGAGCTTGTTCTGCATATCATTTAAGCCTTGGTTGATCTTTATTTAACAGTTATCGGCCTCCTTTGATTCGGTGTCAAATTTTGTTTTACTTAGGTATTGAACGAGGAAACATGGGCTTAGAGCTATCAATGACATTTTGTCAAGAAATTCTACTTCATCTAAAGCAATGAAGATAGATAAAAATATTTTACTTAAAAGAATGAATGTACAAGCAACATGATTCTTTGGAAACAATTCATTGCTTTATTGGAAAAAATCTACAATGACTTTGAATAGATGGAAGCATTAGTTAAATGGCACTTCGCATTCATGCAGTAATTCTTATGTGAACCTAATGGAGAAAACTAAAGATCAAGGTTCAGCCTCCAGGTTCTTCTACTCATTCAGCTGAGTAGCTACTACAATAAATTCAGCAAATACTAGGAAAGGAAACATTAGTCAAGGTATTGCAAATCTTTTAACACGTTATCATACATCTCTGGAGTAGGCGAGGCTTGAATCAAGCTTTCTGGACTTGAGATAGGGACATTGCCACTGTGTCTAGAACAAGCAGATCCTCCATGCACTGCCGAATACCACTCAGCTACGGTAATTGTGTTACAGTATTGAAACCAAAGAAACAATGCAAACATTTATCCGAAATAGAGTATGCCCCAAATTGTTTTGAAAGTGCATGACTGTTTATGCCCAGCAGAGGGTGGTATTTTCCAATCTTCCATGTAAGAAACACCAAGGCTCAGTGTGACTATGTCTAGGAACAAGCTTCAGTCAAACTATGGGCAGTAGTTAATAAGGTGTTAGAAATACAATTTTGTGGCTCATTTTTCATTTTCCCATGACTTAATCTGAAAGTTATTTAATGGTGAACGGTTTTCTGCCCAACTTTTTTATTAGTTCTTCCACTTTTATAGCATGTGACCAGGTTGATTTGTTAATTCTTTACAACAGAAATGCTTAATTAATAGAAACCCAAATTTATTTAGTACTTTTAATGTAATGAAGAAATCCCAAAGTGCTATATAAGAGTGTATCCATACACCTTTTGATTCTGAATCATGTGGAGTATTAGGACAATCAAAAACTTGATGGCTGAAGCTTGTGTTTAAGAATTATTTGAAAGACAGGCACAGAAATTCTACTCTTTTAAACTGAAGGTGTCTCTACACTATCCCCATCAAATACTTCCAGGACTGGGACAGTATTGTGTAAGAAGAAATCCTATGCTTAGGGCCATGACAACTGAAGCCTTATGGTGGAGAAATTCAAACTGTGCTTTAATTGAAGTTCTGGATGGAATTGGAATTGGAGGAGGATATAAAGAAGAGATGTAAGGCCATGGGGTTTGGGCTGAGGCAAATGTACATTTTACAATTGATATATTTGTGAGACTGAGAATTAGTGTGGATTAGAGAGCAGAGGTGAAATGTATATGTAGTATCTGGGATGTGTTAGATTATGGATGGCTAAGTGAATGGAGGGTGAGATGCTAAGGAGAGCATTGGAGTTGTGCAATTTAGAGGTACCAATGTCACTGATGGGGATTTCAGTAGCAGATGAGCTGATACAGTACCAGGTATGGATAATATTCCAGAGTTGGGTATTGGTGATCTTGGAAATTAGGTGGAAGGTCAGCTCCAGGTTAAATGGGCATGCGGTGTTCAATCTCAGACTTAAGGCAGTGAGATGAATGGCAATATGGATGATGGGACAGAAGGGTCTGAGAGAGACCAAATGTGGAGGCTTCTGATTTCTCAGTAACTAATTGAAGGAAATTTCTGCTCTTCACGTTGTGGCTCTTGTGGTGCAGTGGCAAAGTTCTTACTTGTCCCTGAAGTGACTCCCGATATATCTGAACATATTGATTTTGTTTTTAAAAAAGAAATTCCTGAATGTTGGTCAACCTGAGTGATAATCCAAGCAAATACGAGGGAAGAAGGAGCTGGTGATGAAATAAACCTGTTCAGCAATTTACCTGTCAAGACAAAAACCTGATTAGTACGATCTAAAAGTGATTTCCGAATTAATTTTGCACAAAAAGCATGAGTAGTTCTACATTTGGATATCTCGATCTTTCAATCTCAAATTGCAGCTTAAAGCAAAGGATGTATCGTTCAGATTCAGGGAACTTTCGCTTGGTTGTCGCTTCAACGCGGACTGCAGAGGAGTATTTAAGGGATGGTCTGTTAATATTGTCATTGTGATGAATATTCGCAATAAGGGTGGTCTTTGGGGTTACAAGAATTGCTAATATAGATTACCATATGATTTGATGGTGTTCTACAGGTCTTCTGGAATAATGCTGTGTCCAGAGATTACCTTTTGATTAACTATTTAATATTAGACCAGTTCCTCTTCCAGCACGTCGCAAGTAAGGCTGTTCGAACGGTAGAATCCCTGCAAGTACGAAGGGCGGCTGTTCGGTCCACCGAACCTTTGCCGACCCTCTGAGAAGTATCCTACCCCTATAACCCTGCATTTACTATGGCACTGCGTGCAATTGGAAAGTTGTATAAACGGTCGGCAATCAATCCAACCTGGAACCGAAAGTAATCGGATAATGTTTGAAATGTTATAATTTGCAAGCCTGCAGATTCAGCGAGACATAAGCCGGCTGTAGGTGTCTAGTTGGTTCAATGTTTTGGTGTGTAAGGCCACAGTGTGTTGGGCGCGCTGATGAATGAGAGAGTTCAACCTCTCTCTTTCTGCACCCGCGACTCTGGTTAGTGTTTTGTTGACATTGCGTGCAAAGCTTCTCATGACATTGAAAAGGATCCAGCACCTGAAATATAAGGAAGTGAGTCTTTGCTTTGGTTGGGTTACTGAGCGCGGCAAAACCCATCACTCGGGGCTACATATTCCAAACCAGTGATTGATTTGCACCACATTTTATACCCATGCTGCCCGAATCTGCCTTTGCGTTGTGTTAACTAGTAAGCGAGAGTTGCGTTGTGATAGCAACTGGTGCTGTCCCTTGCGCTGTGTTCACACAGCTAGCTCCAAGTTCCGTCAAAGGTCGGCTTGTGACAGACAGGTATGTCGATTTCACCCAGGAGATGGTCAGTTTCAGAGGCGGGAGGTGTAGATAACACGCAGCAACTTAACAGGTGGAGCCGGGGGTTTCTGTACTATTACGGCGACAGTCACGCGTTGCCAACGTAAAAGCGAGTTTTACAGCTAAGTCTTATCACAGTTGGGATTTAAAAGCGATTGGCTGTTGCCCTGGACAACTCGCAGACTCGGTTGGGTTAGATTGTGCTTGCACTCCAGTTAAACTAACCATGAAAGTTTTTTAAAAGGTCCTGTCGTGTTGCTAAACTGATGTAGAGACTAAGAGGACTGCAGACTTGAACGCCGTGCGGTGTATCACTTTAAAGGGACTAATGTAATAAAATGATTCGGATGGCACAGAGGGAACTGGACTGAACTCGACTAAAACAGCACCTGTAACTGTCGGCAGGTCTTAAAGCCATGATTCCGCTCGGCGAGTGTATGTACGCTGGCAGAAAACGGAGGAAACCGATTCAGAAACAGTGAGTACAGTACCAGCAGCCGGATGGACAGCTGTGAAATGTCTAATTTTGTTGCCTTTTAAAAAATTAAACACAGTTGATGCCAGGTGCTTGGGGCAGCGATTGTCTGAATTGAATGACGTTTTTGTTTCCCTCCTGGCCAGAAACCTAATATATAAATATACACTTTTTATTTAAAAAAAGTACCCATCAATCTTGATGTGAAGAGGACTGTGCCGAGTGAGTTTCTTTCAAAGGATCTGGAATTTTAATAGCTGAATGTGCACGCTTAAGAAAAGCAAGATAGACGAAACCGGGACATTTCAAGTTGCCATCACAAACAATGATTCTCGTTTCATTATTGAAGTACGGATGTTAATTATTGAACATAGCAATCTACAGAACATTAAATATACATCAATTATAAAATGTGTTTATTTCACAATTGAATATATAGATATATTTAGTATGCATGACATTAAATGTTGCACAGTTGCATTTTGTTTGTATACGTACACTTTGTAAACTACACATTTAGTAAGGTTAAAAAAAACTGCGTAAATTTTTCACTCCATTAGGTGCTCCTTTGTAGAACAACCCATAACAACATCAGTTTCTATTCCTGGAACCCCTTCACTGAGGAAACAGGCCATTTGGCCCATCGACCACACACCCACTCCCAGAAGACCATTCTGCCCCTCGCTATGCCTGAAACCCTGCAATTCCATAGCTAATCCACGTAGCAGGTACACCCCTGGACGCTATAGACAATTAGGCATGCCCAATACACCTAACCTCCACATCTTTGGACTGTGGGAGGAAACTAGTGCACCCAGGGGAAATGCAGGCAGACACAGGCGAAATGTGCAAGCTCTACGCAGACAGGCACCTGAGGGTGGAATTAAGCCCAGATCCCAGGAACTGTGAGGCAGCAATGCTAACCACTGAGCCACCATATGTTCCTCTACAATAGGATTCTTCAAATTACAGCTGATTATTCGATGAACATGCACTTCTCTTTCTTTCTAACTACCTGCAGTGTTTAGAATTGTACATTCAATTTGGAAATTTGAATTATAAAACACTTACTTGCATAATTAATTTCAAGTAGTTGGGTAAGAAATGATTTTAAATGTTCCTTCTGCTTAATCCTATTTGGAACAATTAAATCCATGATACCACTATATTTAGTTTTAAGATGACATTCTCATGGGCTTCATGCTTTTTATCATTATATATGTTCAATTACATTTTAAACTCAAAGGTGCTACATGCTCTTTATTAATATTGTGGCTATGCAGCTGTTTCATAAAATCTGACATTGAGCATGGGTATTGATCCTGTACTTTTGAAATGCAGTCTTAAATGGAATATTAGTTTGACAAATCAGTCTGGCTCCAATTCAATGTTTGCTTCAGGAACAATAAAGATTGGCCATAGAGTTTAGTGATACAGGAATTTCTCCTATTGATTAATGAGCCCTATATTAATCTAATCTAGAACAGAATTCATTCAGGCCCAGTACCTGTTTAACATCACACCGCTGAGAGGTTGAGCATGAGGGAGATGTCAATTTCACACTAATTTTCTAATATTAACACAGGCAGTGATAACCTCAACATGGGACCAGCCTTGTCTCATCCAGTTACAATGAACTAAGACACAGAGGATATTTTGAAAGGGGCCGAGCACTGGCTGCTCAGGGCATTGCCCTTCTTTTTCAGTAGGTCTGTCTTTTTTCTGCAAAATGCACATATATGAACATGACCCAATCCTGTGCTGGCCTTGCAACCCAATCACCAAATTTTGTTCAGCCACCATCTTTGTCCAATTTAAAAACAGTGAACCAACAATTCGGAGAAATGTAGAGTGTAAAATTGATATAGACTGTCGAGACCTTTCTCAGTCCATCACCCGGGGTTAGATTAAAATTCTCCTTTGAATGGCTTGATGAAGAGAGTCTGTGAGAAGCTCATTTAAAATTCTTATACTTTTTTCAAATCCCAACCCCCTCCCATGGCCTCACTTTTTCCTGTTACTATCTGAGAACATTGTATTCCTTCAATTCTGGCTTCTTAGTCATTTTGTACATCAGTGTTGAATTGCATCGGAGAACAATCTTGTGAAGCGCCTTGGATATTTTACTACATTTAAGAGCGTAAGCGCTAGGAGCCAGAGAGGATCCCACAACCCATTGGAGCTTCCTCTGCTATTATATACCATCATCAACTTGAACTTCACTTTCATGCCCACTTCCCATATCCCTTGATTCCCAGGGAGATCAAAAATCTTTATTTTCCAAACTTGTATGTAATCAACTACGGAACACCACAATCTTCGAGGATAGATAAATCCAAAGATGTGTATAACACTTTTTTTAAAGCTAAGAAAGGTTGCATGAATGATTAACGTGTGCCCCACCCTGCTCGCCTTTCCCCAGTCCTGAGATTGTGTTCCCATGCTCTAGATTCTTGAGCCGGGGGAAGGAGTACTACAGTGTCTTTCCCTGTCCGGTTCCTTCTAAATCTTTGCACCTTACGTATTGGAATAATGCATGTTGTTGATACTAGGAGGCATCAATCTTAGACACCCATTAGAGCATGTTATGTGCCCTGCAGCTCATTGCCTCATGCCCATACCTCAGGAGCAAACAGCCAAAACTCGAAATTGAGCTGGGAGAGTGAGGTCTGAAGTTGAAATTGGCCAGGAGCCCTTCAACAGCTAGGGTTAGGTTGTAACTCTCTCCATAGTGGAGAGTTTGTGCTGTTCATGCACAAAGTTTGTTGTCAACTATTTTTTCCCCTAACATTTTTGAGGAAGTTGGTTACAGCTAGGTTGGTATTTGGGTAGGTGGGGTAGGGGTGGTGATGGTAAAGGGAAGCGATTCTTAAATCTAATTATAAACCAGATTGTTCACACTTTCAAAATTATTTCATGCCAATTAAACATATTCGGGCAGGACATAAAGCAGGAGATTGATCAGAGGGGCAATTCCCTCTGCCTTTTTCTCTCGGGCAACCATCATGTTGCCTCGGCTGGTTCAGTTACAATCAGGGTTCAATTCTTTGCTCATGATCTTTGAGTTATCAGTGACCATTTCTGTTGGCTGGGGAGACCTCAATGTTCAGTTCACTGTGTTGCTATGTATTTAGATTGATACCAGTTTGGTTGTGAATAATCCTTTGGCAGTGTCTGCTGACATCCCAAGTCTTGACATATATAATCTTTTTAAGTGATAATATCACAAACAAGAAAGCAACAATAACCATCCTTTACTTTTGCTGGAGATCAGACCCTCCGACAATGCACTCCCTCAGTCCCATTTTTGATAAGGGGTCAGCAGGCCGGTTCAAACTCTGTGCTCTTGCCTATATCCTCACAGTCAGTCCAAACACACACTACTGTTTTTTTTAAAATCTAGTTTGCGAACTGTTTGAAACCTGAAAGGTTAGCAAGTTTTAGCATCATTTTAAATTGTCTGTTCTCCTTCATTCTATGTAGGTATTAATTTGACAATTTTATGATCTTTTAGCTATTATCCTGATTCCTAGCTAACTCTTCTTAAGAATGTGCTGTTTATACATTAAGATACTTAGCCCAAACAAAGAGTTTGGGTGCTTTTATCATATAAACCATTTCATCTAAACATGACATTTATTTGGAAAGAATTACCTTAAGTGGGATAGGGGAGAAGTATACAGTCCTCTTCATTGACCTGGATGTGGGTCTCTCTGTTGTAGACCTGTTAGCTGTGCCCAGTGCAACTTAAAGAATATTATTGACTTGTATTTCGAAATAATTTATTCTAGCTGTAAAGACTCAGTTGACCGATTTTTGGTATGTATATTGAACTCTGCACAGTTGTATAGCAGTCTATAAAACCCTGCAGTCAGAAATCAGAAACTGCACAAATAAATGTGTACGAAAACTAGCACAATGCTTTTAGTGTTTTTTGTTTTTCTTTTCTCTTTTCCAGTGATCCATTCTACATTTAGAATTATTTTTCACTTGTAAATCTACCAGCTGAATGTATCAGATGTGGAACCGTTCTCTCACCAGGAGTCTGAGATGTTACACTTTCTTAAATGAATGAAACCTCCTGGGTTACAGAATATTTATTCTTGCAGCTCTGAAACTGAACATTTTTTTTATGTGGGTGCCTCTGCACTGAGGGCACTAATGAGAGAAACTGACTGCATAGTTAGTTGTGTTTACTGAGCACACGCTTGCAAAGTGCTATGGACATCATATCAGCTGTGTAATGTGTATTTTAAAGTTGGAATTTGTAAGGTGCTTGCATCAGTTAACTGGAGCATGAAAAGTATCAGCAGTGGATAACACTTGCTTTTGACAGGTTCTGTTAAATGATGGTATTAGCACAACCCAGAGGGATGATCTATGTTCAGGATGTTAGAATTTAGAAACAGTTTGGGTAGAAATGAAAAGTGATCCAGGCGAAATCTTACATGTGAGAATTGTATACAGACTCTTTAACTGTAACCATGTGGTAGGGTGGAGCAGAAAGGAAGAAATATCTGGGGTTTATCAGAAAGGTTACAGTGATAGTCATAGGAGATTTTAATCTGCCTATAGAGTGGGGAAAGAGAGAGAGGCAAAGGTAGCTAAGATGAGCAATTCATAGAATATTTGTGGCATATTTTCTTACAACAGCATGTTCTGGAACCAACCAGAGAGCAGGTGCCTCTGACTGTGGTAGCTGATATTGTGCAATGAGATGGGATTAGTTTACGATCTCACTGTGAAGATGTCTCTAGGTAGCTGTGACCTTTAATATGATTGAATTTTACTTTCAGTTTCAGAGAGAAATAGGCCAAAACTAGAATGTTAAACTTAAGGGTATGAAAGTGGAGCTAACTAAAATGAACTGGCAAAGAAGGTTAAATGATAGGTTGAGAGATGTATTGCAGATGTTTATGGAGATATTTCAGAATACCCAATAGATTCATTCTTTTCAGAATGAAAAATCCCAGGATGCTAATCCGCCACACCTTTTTTTTAAATAAAGTAAAAGCAGTACCAAAATTGAAGGAAAACTATACAATTTTATATAAAAGGTGGGTAGTGGGGTCAGAAGACTGGACAGAATATAAAAAAGAGAAAAGAATGACTGACTACAAAATGTGATCATGAGAAAGGGAGCTAGAAGTATAAAACCAATTTGTAAGTGTTTCCGTAGACCTTTTTTAAAAATAAAGTGAACATTGGTCCTATAGAAAATGGACTGGGAAATTAATGGAAAATAAGGATGGTGGATGAATTTTGCATTGGTCTTCACTATACAGGATGTAAGTAAATTCCAGAAATAGATGTTAATCAGGAAATGGAGGGAAGGAACTCCAGTAAAGTATGATCACCAACGAAGTGGTACCGAGCAGATTATTGGAGCTGTGAAACTAGGTCTTCTGATTTTAATGGATTTCTCTGAAGGTTGTTTAGTGGCTAGTGAGATATCTGATGGTTTTAGTTTTTTAAAATTCTCTAGATTTTGGAAAAGTTCCATTTAAGTTGTAAAATAGTGAGTGTAAATCTTTCTTCTAAAAATGGTTGGGGGGGTTGCTGGGGGAGAAGTTAATATGTTAAGCGACTTAACAGCTTCCTATGACAGACTGTTAGAATCTATTATTAAAGTCACAATATCAGGGAACTCAAAAATTTCAAGGTCATCAGAGTCAACACAGTTTTGTGAAAGGGAAATCATGCTTAATCAATCTAGTGGAGTTCTTTGAGCAAGTAACGTGCTGTGGATAAAGGAGAATTGGATCTAACATACTCTTATTTCCAAAAGGCATTTAATAAGGTGCCCTATCAAAGGTTACTGCAGGATATAAAAGATTATGGTATGGGGGTAACATGTTGGCATGAGAAGAATATTGACAAGCTAACAGAAAACAGTCATCATAAATGAGTAATATTCTGTTTGGCAAAATGTAATGAGTGGGTACCATGAAGAGCACTGGGATCAGTATTCACTGTAAGCTGCCTAGCTGTGTGGACTCCAAGGACCCATTCATAGTGTCAACACACCAGTTGCAGCATTGACTTCTGGTTCCAGAAGTTGCTGCTGCATACACACCTCATGGCCCACACAGTCAAAGAAAATTAGAGCGAATGCTGGCTGCCGCCTCAGCTTTATACAAATTACATAAATGACTCCAATGAAGAGATGAAGCTGTGGTTGCTAAACTTGATGACGATGCACAGATAAGCAAAAAGTAAGGTATGAAGAAAATTCAAGGCGTGCACGAAGAAATATAGATAAGTGAATGTATGAATATCCTGGTGATTGGAGTGGGATTTGCAATTTTTCAGTTTTGGAAAAGAGAAATTGCACAGCACTGAGAAGCAAATGAATATGGTTCCTGTGTATGAATAAGTTTACAGCTATAGTAAGCAATTAGGAAAGTTAATCAGATGTTGCTTTCATTGTGAGGGAAATTGAATGCAGAAGTAGGGTGGTGCTACAATTGTGCTTAGCATTGGTGAGACTACACCTAGATTAGAATCATAGAATCTCTTCAGAGTTGAGGCAGGTCATTTGACCCATTTGAGTCCACAATGACCATCTGAAGAGCATCCCACCCAGACGCACCCCTTCTTTCAATAATGTTGGTCTCCTTTAAAGGAAGAATTCATTGGAAGTTGCAGTTCAGAGAATGTTTATTCAACTGATGCGTAGAATGGATGGACTATCTTGAGGTAAAGTTTGGACAGATTAGGCTTTTATTCACTGGCGTTTAAGAGAATGAGTAACTTGTTTGAAACTTTAGGACCTGAGCAATCTGAACCGGGTCCGTGTGGGAAGGATATTTCCACTTCTAGGAAAACCTAGAACTAGACATTACTTATTAAAAATAAGAGGTTGCCATTTAGAGCGGAGAGAAGGAGAATTTATTTTTTGAGGGTTACGAGACTTTGGAACTCTCTTCTTCAAAAGGCAGTGGAAGCAGAGTCCTTGAATATTTTTAACAAAGGTACGTAGATTTTTGTTTGGCGAGGGGGTAAAAGATTATAAGGGTAAGCAAGAATATAGAGTAATCAGATCAGCCATGATCTTATTGAATGACAGAGCAGGCTCAAGGGGTCCAGTGACCTAGTCCTTCTCGTTTTGTGTGAACTTCAAGCCTTGGTTAAAATCCGTCTCCAGGGATAGTGAGCACAAAACCTACATTGTCACTTCATTCCAGTATTGCCACCATGTGCTCCATTGGGGGTGTTAGTGTTTGAATGGTGCACAAAGTGAATTTTGTCTGTACTCTCAGATAATGTAAGAGGTTCATTAACATCTTTCCAAACAAAAATAAAAAAGGTCTGTCTCATGACCTGTCCAATATTTAGCCCACAACCAATTCCATTTAATTGATTGAATCTGAGGCAGGAAAAAAGGTCTCCTTTTGATTTAACACCATAAAATCAAATGTGATATCTCAAAGAAAGTGGCTGCTTTTTTTCTGTTCCACAAATGCTTCTACCTCTTGTCTTCTCATGACTGAACACAACTCTGCCTGAAGAGGGCCCAATGATCTAAATATAAATGAATATCAAATTGTTCTGTATCAGATTTCCTATAATAATGTCAACATCAGCAATTCCTGCATTCATCTTTCACTATTTGGATTATTTCAGGGCCAATGGTGAGGCCTTGCTTTGTGGCAGAATTACTTTCATTTGACTTGATGAATATGATTGTGGACAAAGACTAGAAGGCTCAGAAGCAAAGATCAGAAACCCAACATGATCTGAATTGTTGTCATATTAAGTATTGCTAGCTACGATAACATTGTTCATCAGCGTGGCACAACATGCTGTCATACACAAAAAGTATGAATATATGAATTAGGAGCACGAATACACCTTTCACTCCTTCAAGCGTGCTTCAATGTTTGATATGATCATGGCTGATATGTTCTCAACTCCACTTTCCTATCCACTCTTGGATTCTTGACGAACACAGGAGTCAATTTACATCAGCCTTAAATATATTCAATGGCACTGCTTCCCCTGCTCTCTGGAGAAATAAATTTAAAAATACTCATGACCATATGAGAGGGAAATGAATTCCTCCTCAGCTCTGTCTTAGTAGGAGACTCCTTAGTTTTAAGTTGTACACCTAAATCTAGTCTCTTGCACTAGGGAAACAGCCTTTCAGCATTCCATCCTTCAAGCTGCCTCGATTTTTTTATTTCAATTAGGTCAGATTTCATTCTTCCACATTCAAATGGATACAAGACCAACGTTTACAACTTTTGAGATGAAAGGTCATCTTATGAGGAAAAGTTGTTCAAAAAACATTCTTTGAACTTCATTGAATGTAATTATATTCCTCCTTTAAACAAAGTGACCAAAACTACCCACAGGACTACATATATGATCGCATTAATGCCCTGTACAAATGTAGAGTACTTCTGGATTACATTCTCCTTGCAATAAATGACCACATTCAATTTGTCCCTTTTCTAATCAGTTGTTGTGCCTGCATACTGACTTTGTGGTTCATTTACCAGGACAATCAGATCCCTCTGTATGTCTTTTCTATTTAAATAATACAAAGCATTTCTATTCTTCTTGCCAAAGTGGACATCTTCACAGTTTCTCATTATATTCCAATTTTTGCCCACTTACCTAACTTAGCTATAACCATTTGCAGACTCCTTTTATGCTCAATCCAATTTCCTACCATTTTTGTTGTCTCACTAATGCATTTAATAATACATTTGGTCCCTTCACCCAAGTGATTTATACATATTCTAAATTGATTCTTGTGACACTCCACTTCTTGCATATTGCCAGCCTGAAATGATCCGTTGATGCTTTTTCCCACCGCTACCCCCCACTGTTAGCTAACCAATTAGATCAACTAGTAGAGGTGGTAAGTCCTTCTCTCTTTCTGTCTACCTTCAGCCCCACTTCTCACCTCTTAGATTTTTAAAGCTGGGGCTGGGGCTGGGGGATGGTGGAGGAAAGCCTAAAAAGAATGTCCTGTTTCATCTTTGCACTTTATATCCTGCTCTTGGTCTCTCATGTAGTGAGGAGATGATCATGAAGGGGAGCTTCAACCAACCAATGACTCAAAATTACTCATTTATATCTTCATTGTAATACTACAAATGACTGGAATGTGCCCTGAAAACTCATTGGACAGATACTGAAAACCAACTCTTTCTAATGGAGCACAATCTTAATTATAACTGGAAAATTTGAGTGTGAGATAAAGGAGCATGTTTGCACATAAAGTGTAGTAGGCTACTAAAACCCACTACTAGCCTCAAAAGGCTGTAGGATGTAAGAGCCAAAAGGTCCTTTCAGAACTGGGATTTCTACTTAATAAGAAGTGGGGGTAAACAGAGTTGAGGTGCAAATCCACTGTATTCTTAGTGCCAACTGGTTTGAGGAACTCCATTCCTGTGTCAGCTCTAGCCCTTTTGGTAAAATGTTCTCATGTGGGTCTGAATGTTATCTCTAGGTATTTAAGGAGCAATCTGTTGTATTTCAAATAAGACTTTAAAATGAGGCTCCGTCTATTCCCTTAGAATCCCATGCAATTATTTTGAGGTGAAACAAGAGATTTCTCCAAGTTGTCCTGGCTATCACTTGTCCCTCGAGCAACATACCTCGGAGAAATCATCTTATTATCTTGCTGATTTGGGGACATTAATACACACTGTAAAGTAACATGTAGAATGGCTACAGTATTTTCTACATCTGTTGAAGTAATGTCTACATTTCAAGGAATAATTCATTGGTTTAAAAGTATGTTGGAAGACCCTGAGTTTGAGCAAGTTTCTGAATGAATGGGTGGCTCTTTTTGGTTTTCGATTAATCAACTAACGCAATCACTCACATCAAAGCATTCCCCAATTTTATCAGCTGATCCTTGACTGTGAAGGAAAGTTGATACTCTCCCTTCCTAAGAAAAGTCATTTTGATCAGTGTATCAAATGAGCTGAGCTATTGCAATGGATAATGAAAACAACAAAATTAAATACTGGCTGCAACATTATTAACTTGCATTAAGTTTCTTTTGTATTTGTGCATTTCCTGTATTATTCATCACAAATTATTTTGCAGTTTCACTAATTTTCCTGTCATAGTCAAATGTGTTTTAAAGAATCTTTAAGTGACTTTGAACAGCAAAAGCTGGATTATTGAAGAGAAACATAACAATAGTATCCCATCTAGAGTTTTAAACTATTAAAAATGAGTCAGAATGATTTTAATGTCCACTTTCTTTGTTTGTTCTATCATTGTGGTTAAATGCTTTCACCTAATCTCCACATTTTCCGTGGTAAAGCATTATTTTAAATCTCAGATGTCTGAAAAAGGTGCAACAGGCAAAATAAATGTGAGGTCTAGTTGCTATCAATCATATGACTTGGGGAATTGCATGATGACATGAATACATTACATGGGAAGTTGGCTGATTACATCTCTTCAACAAATGAAAGAGATGATTAAATGACCATGAAATATGGGGAACTGGTTGATGGCTTTCTTCATGGCAGTGCCTTTACCAAAGAGTCTACTGTCAACCAATCAGTAGTCTCAACTCTTTGTATAAAATGTTTCCTTTTATGTCAGTGATTATTGCAAATTGTTGGAACATTTTGTGCTGTATTGTTCAGAGCAAAATGTTTCATTTTTAGCAATATTTAATTTCTGTACTCTCAGAATTTCTTTCCTTATTTAATTTTAGCGACTAGGACTGTGTGCTGCAAAAGGTAGACTTCTATTTCCTTGTTTAGAAGGCCAAGGAGCTTTCTAATTGAGGTGTTTAAAGTAGTTGAGGAATTTGATAGGGTGGATATGCATATCCCATTGTTTTTGCTGTGAAAGTCTTCAACACTGGGGCATGATATTGGTAGTGAGCCAAATTACTTTGAAATGAAGCAAGGAAGAGTTTATTGTTTGCCCACAGTTGTGGGATGCTGGGACAATTGACATTTTCAAGACCGATCAATTAGGAATGCATTCCATTCAGATATAAATCTGCACTTAGCACAAACATTGCAGAGTCAGTGAGAGAATATTGATCACATACATGAAAAAAAACACTGAATATAAAAATGTTATCAATACTGTCCTCCTATTTCTTACCCATACACCCTCAACCACTTGTTACCCTATGATCTTCCCAGAATGATTAGTTCCTACATTGACAAACACACAAGAATGTCAACAGACAAAAAGGAACAAATTATGTGGATCTAGATTCCAAACCACAAAAAGTGGAATGAGGTGATTTGCTCGCAGTTCTTCTGTTTTTTTATGATGATGATATCACATTGTTGCCAACTAGCGAATGATAGAAAATCACTGGTCATTTGGACCTAGATCTTTGTTTCAGAAGTTTTTTTTTTAATGTTTTCACACTTTCTGTGGGTATGAAAGAGAAACTTGCCTTTGCTTGCAGGGTTTCTGAAGGTCTGATTTCAATTGTACTTTGTTAGATATGTGATAATTTGTAACTTAAAAAACCAAAAGCATTTTTTAGGCAATTTTTCAACCCAAAGGCTCCTAGTGCCATGTTGCATCGTTAAAAGGATCAAACACAGCCTCTCCTAAAGTTAACATGACCTTGTGTAACCAATATGTGAACACTGCACAGTTTCATGTTTGACTTTACAAGTTGCAAAGAAAAAAAATACATAAAACACACCAGTATGTTCTCTGCAACACAGCAGTGTCCAAACTTTGATTTTTTCCAATTTGTGTATATTTTTAAATAACATGGCGTTTTCACATGTTGTTATTTCATGTCCCTAGAGCTAATGAGAACTTAAAACAAGTGGATTTCTCGGTTTTGATCATTCCTCCTTAATATTTTAATTTTTGTGCCTTGAAGTGAATTGCAAGATGGAAACTTAAAGCACGGACGGTGCCAGTAAGTTCATTGTGCCTGGACTGTTGTTGAACCTTATTAGTGCCATTCCCTGCCCTTCCCATATAACCCTTCTAGATCTTTTCTAATCAACCTGTTCGGAGAGTTATTAACGCCCCTGAGCAGGTGGGACTTGACCCAGCCCTCCTGGCTCAGAGTTGGGGACACTTGCACATTCAAGTCCGTAAAATAGAAGTATTATAGGATAGCTCCTGTGACACATTTGTAATGAGTTGAAATTATAAACCATGTAATCCACTCAATAAACCTATGCTGCCTATCCCAGCAACAAACTGCTTTATTGATCAGACACAGCAGAGAAATCATCAGTTAATTACTACATAATCATAGGTCACTTAAATTTCAACACAATTGTATGCTGTATAGATGACAGTACTTTGCTCTGTATAACCATAAGTCAGACTCCGAGAGAGAAACACTTGCTAAATACTATTGGCTAACCAGATTGCTGGTAAGAACCCAGCCAATAAGATGGCTGAAAAGCAATTTGCTTTCTTTTGAGGATGGATACATATCCTCACATCTTTATGAAACACTACAGAAAATTTCCAAATCATTTGCTTGTGTTGTTCTTCAGAAC
This sequence comes from Stegostoma tigrinum, assembly GCF_030684315.1. Taxonomy (NCBI): domain Eukaryota; kingdom Metazoa; phylum Chordata; class Chondrichthyes; order Orectolobiformes; family Stegostomatidae; genus Stegostoma; species Stegostoma tigrinum. The sequence continues at coordinate 21,091,716 of NC_081355.1, read as the reverse complement.
AAACTAAAGGTATCAGTGTAGAAATCATTACACTGTCTCCAATTAAACAAAAAGGTTGTTATTTTAAAATTGTGTCTTCCTTCCTTCTGGGTTTATTTTGGCTCTGTTCCACTCCTTTAAAACAATTTTGTTTTGAATCTTTCTTCAATGCCTTAATTGACAAACTTCAAACTGAATCATATAGATTAATAGATATGAATGTAATCCTTGATCTATGTCACTGCAATTGACATTGTTTGCTATGGACTAGAGAATGATGAAAAAGCCACTGTCTTTGATCAAGGCCACAAATTCCATTTCCTCACCACCAATTCCATCCCTCTGTGTTCATTCTCGCAGTGAAATTATAACGTCTGCACCCTCACCCAATTATGTCTATTTCCACCTGACGTCACCCACATTTCACTCTCCTGCTTATCCAAGTCTGTCCTAGTATGAGCTGATGCAGCTTTTAGTGGGAAGATTTTCATTACGTTAAAGGCACCATATAAAGTTGCTTTTCTTGCAATGCTAGTTTTGCAACCTGCTTGATTTTACTTTAGGGATTTTGTTTTCAGCTAGTAAATTTTGTAAAACTGGTCAGTCAACAGCCAGCCATTGGAACACATGCAGAAAAATCAAACTCAGAAGATATTCCAGAAAGGTCACAAAAGTTAAAGATTTTATTGAAAAGTTTGCAAAATTACTCCATTTTCCTGTCTTTTAGGCCCAGGCTTCTGTTCTTACCATGAACTACTGTTTATTAAACATAAATGGATTCTAAGTACAGGTAAACAATTATGAACCATTGACTCGTAACTCTACTAGTTAAAACTCCAACCCCTTTCTAAAATGCCACCTATACATAAACCCGGACAAGCGCAAAAAAAATTGAGTATTATCAGTGGAGGGAAAGACTAGGAACCTAGTTCAATATTCTCTGTCCACAGTGTAGTGATCGTAATGAGTTAGCTGGCTGGACTTCATAGAATGTGTCCCCTGATTGGGGCTGTTAACATGGTCCAATCAGGGGGCCCTGACCGACAGGAGTGTCAGAAGTTCTGTTCACAGAGAGCTGACTCTGAGGAAGCTGACCAGTGTCGATATTATATACATGTTCATAAAGGGTAACTTGGTAATGGAATATCAGCCTTTGTGGAGTATTTAAACACAAGTTTCACTAACATGATCCTTTCAGCTTGTCAGGACTCATCGCTCCTCGATCTTGCTTTCAGGAGAAACAGAGGGATAGGTTTACACTTGAGGTCTGTGACTTGTTGATTAAAAGCCACAGCTTACAGCATGATAACACAGTATGGAGCTAGAGGAACACAGCAGGCCAGGCAGCATCAGAGGAGGAGGAAAGCTGATGTTTCAGGAAGGGTCCTGACCCAAAACATCACCTTTCCTGTTCCTCCAATGTTGCCTGGCCTGCTGTGTTCCTCCAGTTCCACACTGTGTTATCTCAGACTCCAGCATCAACAGTTCTTACTAGCTCGAGCTTACAGCATGAACTGGTTTTCTTTAGTCTTAAGGGTTTATTCACTGAAGAACAGTTCTGTCCCTTCTAGATGGCTGGTTTCTAACCAAACCTTTACAGCTGCAAGCTGTTCAGCCTGCTGGAAGCTAATCATGTATTTGTTGACAAGCTAAAGGCCTTTCTCATCAATAACTGGCCACTGGTCCACAAACCAATCTGCTATATGTTGCCAGCTGAATCTCCCTTCATATAGATCCCCTGGCTTTAGCTTCCTTACTTGAATAAACAACAGTGTAAGCAGCACTTACAACGAATATCGGTAATCGGCTTTTAAAAAGCATAGTAAACTTTTCCACAATCCTTGGTTTTTTGAAACAGCCCTCTTTCAAATTCAGTCAGAAACAGAAATACAGAAAAAAACACAAAGATATGGCCTTTACAATACGCACTCCACTGATTCTCTTTTCTGTCTGATATACACCACTGATTTCCAATTGGAAAGTTTGAAAGTAAATATGTCATGTTAAATTTCAGGCTGATAACATTAGTTGCCCACCACTAACCACAGAATTTCATTCTCCAAATTCCACATGCCTTTCTGTTGTTACACATGTTATGTGCACATAACATCTGTCCCTCAGCAATGTCAGCACCTTCAAGAGAGGGCAGGGCAAAGTGAGGGAACGAGGGGGACATTTTTCCTTTTTAGGTCAGATTTTCCTCATTGGGAAAACTGACTCATTTCTATCAGAATTAGTTCATGAAGAAAATTCCATTGGCCATTCCAGATTCTTTCGAGGATGAATGCTTATGTAATTACAGAACTACTCATTCATCATTCTTTTTGAACAGTAACTGAACTCAAAGCACCTCTTTTGATCTTGTAGGAATGTAAGAGCTCGAGTTGGGCTATTGAGCTTGTCAAGCCTGCTCTATTGTTTGGGTCATTAGCTAATCATCTATCTTTAAAGCCATAGTACTTTGTTACCCCCATACCTGTTGATGTCATTGGCTATTATAAGTCTATCAATCTGTCTTGTACTTAATAACTGAACTTCACCAGCACCGTGTAGTAGAGAATTCCAATTATTTACCACTCTCAGACTGAAGAAATTCCTTGTCCTGGTCCCAAATTTTATTCAGGAGCTGTGTCCCTTGGTTCTAGGCTCCACAGCCAAGGGATACATCATTTTTAAAAAATCTATTTCAACTATCCCTTTAAGGATTATTCAAAGTTTCTACAAGATCACTTCTTACACTTCAACCTCCAATGAATACAGGCCTTGTTTCCTTGATCTGACTTCAAAAGATATTCCTGTCATCCCAAGGATCAGTCTGATGAACCTTTGCTGCACCTCCTTCTGTAGTACGTAATACCTCTGGAGCACATGGGAATTGAACCTAGGCCTCTGGTCCAGGAAGTAGGGACACTGCTATAAGAGCCCCCTATCGGACCTTGTTGACCAGAGACAGGGTGACAAGTTCCAGCTAGGAAAATATTACCTGCTCCAGGGGACTCATGCTCAACAGGTTTCTCAATTAATTGGATTATTGAGATTAATTATCGATTCCCATGGCCCTGAAGGCATTGTCACATTGATAATAATTTATGAAGTTTTAAGTTCTTATTAGATCTTTGAATCTTATTTATTTCTAGGAGACTCCTTGCTTCTTCCTCTGTGAAGGAGGAACACATACTGTTTAGATTCCCTACAGTGTGGAAACAGGCCCTTCGGCCCAACAAGTCCACACCACTCCTTGAAGCATCCCACCCAGACCCATCCCCCTATAACCTACCTAATCTACACACCCCTGAACACTACGGGCAATTTAGCATGGCCAATCCACCTAACCTGCACATCTTTGGGCTGTGGGAGGAAATCAGAGCACCCGGAGAAAACCCACGCAGACACAGGGAGAATGTGCAAACTCTGCACAGACAGTCGCCCAAGGCAGGAATCGAACCTGGGTCCCTGGTGCTGTGAGGCTGCAGTGCTAACCACTGAGCTGCCCAGTTTTTTTTTAAGCTTCTCTGCCATTTTGCTATTTACTCTTGTAAATTCTCCTGTTTCTGTATATAATTGACCCACATTTGACTCTCCTAATCTTTTCCTTTTTATTTATCTCTATAAATTTTTATAATGCACTTTTATGTTTCTTGCTATTTAACATTTTTGTTCTATTCTTTCTTTATCAATTTCTCAGTCCTCCATTGTTAATTCTGATATTATCTGATTATTCTGATATATTTCTACAGGGGGCCAGATCTTGTTCTTCAAATCAGAGATTCTCTCTCACTAAAACAGTCATCCTATCCCTTATTTGCAGCACTCTTCTATCTCCTTTTCTTTCTTTTGTCCAGCCCTTCTAAATGTCAAACATCCACTTATATTCAGTTTCCAGACTGGGTCACCCTACAGTAATACCTCCACAATAATAATGAAACTGTATCCTTTTGCTTCTGCTATCACCATCAATTATTCTTTCTTGTTACAAATGCTGCATTCAGAATGCTTTCAGGTTTCGCCTATTTAACACTATCCTGTTGTTTGTAATGTATATTAGTGACTTGGATGAAGATACAGAATCATGTATCAAATTTGCTGATGATATAAACTCTGTGAAAGTGTAAGCTGTGAGGAGCACATGAACTACAAAGCAACCCTCAAAATATATGGGGATAATGAGTGAATCTGCCTGTGAGATTCTCAAATTGCCTGAGAATATTCATTCATAGATGACCAATCAGAGGTAAGTCACCACAGTCAATAGAATGAAAGGAAGCTGTGAGGAGGTGCTCCTCCAATTGCAGGCTGGCCCTCTCCTGTGCTTGCTGCTAATAGGCTCATTGTCAAGGTATTGAAACAGCAAATGGCTGCCTTGACTAAAAAAAAGGAAAGTCTGGATGATCTCAGGCCATTAGCATAAATGGTGCATTCTCCATGGTAGCATCCTTACCAATGACAGTTTACTTGCCAATCAATCAGCACTGTCCTCATGAGCAGCGTAAATGTGATCATTTTACTTCAGACTGGTGTTCTTGCAAATTGTCCTGTTGAGTGCAAGACCAAAGCTTCAACAAAATGTGCCTCTCCTTTCAGCAAAACTGAAGCTTTGTACTACCAAATGACAATTAAAAATATGTTTGTTTATCACTGTGTTGACTACTGAAGCTATCTAACATTAATTATCGATGGGTATGGATATTAAGGTTTATTAAAGGGAGCTTGGTGAATGGAGCAAAGGTACAGGTCTGTCTAAGTGGAGAAACAGGCTCAAGGTGCTAAATGGTCTCATGTTGCTGCTATGTTCCTGATCCTCCCCCATTCTTTCTGACTTTTGCCTGGCTTTTGATTCACTTAGAAAGACTTTTCTTTTCATGGACAACCAGACGAAAGTCATAGATATCATTAGATTTACCAGTAGGATCCATCAAAGGAGGATGAGATATTGATTAATACAGTCCAAGTGTCATATATCACGGAAGCAGATCGTTTAGCCCAAACTGTCTGTGCTGACCAGGTTTCCGAAACCAAACTATCACCATTCATCTAAATTTGCACATATCCCTCTCAGCCGTTCCTATCTATGTGCCCTTCCAAATGTCTTTTAAATGTTGTAATTGTACCCAACTATCACTTCCTCTGGCAGCCCTTTCCAAACACTCACCACCCAATGTAAAAAAATTGCCCTTGGGTCCCTTTTACATCTTACCCCTCTCACCTTAAAACAAGGCTCTCTAGTTTGGACTCTACTACCCTGGGAAAAATACTTTGGCTTTTCACCCTATCAATGCTCCTTGCGAATTTGTAAACATTTATTAAGTTATCCCTTAGCCTCATAGCCCCAGCATATCCAGCCTCATCCCAGTAATTCAAATCTTCCAGCCTCACTAATATCCTTGTAAATCTTTTTTATACCCTTTCAGTTTAACAACTTCTTCCTATAGCAGGATAATCAGAATTGTATACAGTACTCCAAATAAGGCCTCATCAGTGTCTTGAACAGCTGTAACATGACGCCCCCAACTCGTGAACTCAATGTTCTGACCATTGAAGACAAGCAACACAAATGTCTTCTTCACCACCCTGTCTACCTGTGACACCGCTTTCAAGGGACTATGAACCTACATCCCTCTGTTTGACAACACTTCCCTGGGCCCTATCATTAACTGTGTAAGTCCTGCACTGTTTTCTTTTACCAAAATGCAACACCTCACATTTATCTAAATTATTCTTCATCTGCTAATCCTCAGCAAGAGTACATTGCATTCTTTAATACATTTAGTCCTAAATGTATAGCAGATGCATTTATATAGCATATGAACATGAATAAATGCCATACTGGACAAATGAGACAGATAAAATATTGACAACTAACATAAAAACAGAAACTGCTGGAAAATGTTGACAGGTCTGGCAGTATCTATGGAAAGAGAAACATTTTGTGTCTGGTATGAGTCTTCATTCAGATCCGATTATTTTGTTACTCAATCTCATTACTTGCAGTTTCTGATGTCCGTTTCTGTCTCATCCTGCATCCTTGACTTTTTTGCTGTGTTCACTTTACCACTTATTGTCTCTCTTTCTCATCTTCCCACCCATTTTTGTTACTCTCGTTCTTGCTCTCTGAAACCTATGCTCACTGAAAAGCACTGGCTGTTCTCCAGAATGAATAATATCAAAGAAAAGTAAAGTCATTCACTTTATTATACCTTTCACAACCTCAGGACATCGTACAACAGATGTAAACCTCAAAAGTTGTTCATTACCTGTAGTGATTAATGTGGGGAACATGACAACTAATTAGTACATATCTTAGTTCTACAAACAGCAATGACCAGACAATCGGTTATGAAATGAAAATGGAAAGGGCTGAAGAAACTCAGCAGGTCTTACAACACATGCAGATAGAGAGAGACAGAGCAAACATTTCAAATCCA